>NC_079409.1:14887236-15187236 GCF_029220125.1 Pseudoliparis swirei
ACACAAGGGGCATATAATCCTTCAACAACACGTTTTAAAATAGTACAAGCGGCCTCAGTGTCCCTCACACTACACATTCCTTAAGGACTCAAAACCTTTGGTTCAGCTACTACTAATCTTTATATGTAATCATTTAAAATCGTAAACCTTGAAGTGTTATGACCCAATTTATGGAGAACTTAGCGCTGTGTTGTTTTTCACAACATTACACCAGAGCAGACACGTCTTCCACATTTGGGGCGGCTGTAGCTCAGTGGGGTAAGGGGGTCATCCTGCAACCCCAAGGTTGTCGGTTCGATCCCCGCTCTCCCCATTAGTTGCAAGTCGAAGTGTCCTTGAGCAAGGCACTGAACCCCCAGTTGCTTCCCGGGCGCATCACTGCAGCCCACTGCTCCTTAATAACTAAGGATGGGTTAAATGCAGAGAACTAATTTCCCCTTGTGGATTAATAAAGTATATATCTCATCTTCATCTTAAAGTTTGAGGATTCACGATCTCCCCGACAAGTGGGACCCGTCGTTGCCTCGGATATTTGAAGTTTTTTAAAATATTTCTTGGGAGTTTTTCCTAATCCGATGTGAGGTCAAAGGTCAGGGATATCGTATGTGTACAGATTGTAAAGCCCTCTGAGGCAAATGTGTAATTTGTGATGTTGGGCTGAATAAAATATACTGAACTGAATTGAATTGAACAATAAGCGTCGTGAGGCGTTTGGCCCTCCAGGTACCTGCAGTGGATGATCATGGGTCCAGCGTCAGGATAGTCGGCCTGTTTGGAGTTCACCTGACTGAGGAAGCTCAGGACACCCCCCGGCTCCTGAGGGACGCCATGGTCCGGCCAGCTCATGTACTGGTAGTGCCAGATGGTGCGAGGATTATCTGGCTGGGAACGAGACAAAACGATGGGATTATGAAATAAAATTACATGTTTTATGCCAGCACATATACAGCGGTGAGGTCCGAGGGTACCTTGTCGACAGCAGCGATCTCCAGAACTCTGACTTTGTAATCAGCAGCTTCCTTCTCTGACTTACAGGTCACCACGTACCGACCCACGTCCTTGGAGGTCTGAAGGTCGGGCCAGTAAGGCACACATTTATTCTGCACAAAAATAAACAATAAATCAATGAAATTACATTTTTGTCTGCAAGAAAACTTTGCGTTTTCTTTGTTTTTGTTTATGTTTGTCTTTAGAATTATTTAGAATAATTTTGCATATTTTTTATGTTCATTCGACCTTTGTATTTGAACCTTTCGCACTTAAAAGTAAATAATTTTGTTCATAACTGAGGTACTTTCTATATATTCATACTATATGTTCACTAAATTCACCAAAGTCAATTTATTTTTCATGCTTTCAGTGATAAAAAATAAATAAATAAAACATTTAGAAAAAAAGCCCAAAGCTGCTTTCACGCTTCGTGTTTTGAAACTGACCCGCCCTTTCTCGACCTCTCTTGTTGTCATGACGATCACCCTCGTGTTCTCCTGCCATACCATCTGCCAGAAATCATTGACAGTTGTTGCGAGGCACCCCTGGGTGGCGATGTAAACCTTCTGATCGCCGGACTCCCACAGGTTGTTCTACAAACACAAAATGAACCAGTGAGCGCCGCTCGACCAACATCCTCCTGAAAAACCCAAAAGAGGACGACATCAGACGGCGTCGGTGTTCGTCATCGACGATGCCGGAGGCGGCGGAGACTCACTCTCACGAAGTTGGCGTTGATGTAATCTGAACCCACGACACCCGGATCCGTGTCCTGCAGTCTGACCCGGGTGTCATTGACTTGAACAAGTGGACGGGGTGAAGAAACGGAGGGAGACAAGAACATGTGTTCATGTTTTGTTAGCTTTGGTTAATTTTAAAAAGAAGATACGGAGAGGATTAAAAACTCACAGGGAAGAATGTTCTTGTATCTGTTTTTGCTCTTATTCTCCGGCCTCTGACCCTCCTCTCTGCTCTTTTTCATCTTGGCCTCAAACTTTTGAAGAGCCTTTTGGGAGAGACAGAAGACTCTGTGATACTTCCTGTGGCCCACATTACTACTACATACTAATATTAAACAGTGAGTGTTATACATTAGTTATGACAGTGTACCGCTTTAGCTGAAAGTCATTTAATTTTCTAGACCATTTCATGAATATAAGTCAATCAAACTATGATTTTGTCATGAAACTGGAGCTGAGTCCCCACTAAAGGTGATCCATAGCACATTAATAGATTAATCATTTAGGATTTGGTTTTCTGAAAAAATGCTAAATGTTCCCAAGTTCCAACTTCCAGATTATGAGAGGTTTGTTTTCTTCTTTCTCTTATACATTTTACATCATTAATTTAATATGTATGGGTTGTGGACAATTGTAGGAAACATTTATCAATTTAAAGACGTCCCCTTGTCCTGTGGGACATTGCAATTACCATTTTTCCAATTGTCTGACATTTAATGGACCAAACAATTGAGAAACTAATCACCACATAAGCCAGTAATGGAAATATTCATCAGTTGCATCCAAGCCACCACATGTTTATTTATTAACTTTCTGAAGTAGCTTTTGCATTTAATTACACTCAAAAGTGTTTTTGTGTGTGTAGTGAGTGTTTTAAGTAAAAAGAATATGGTCGATGCAATATCATGTAATATTGCACCGGGACCACAGGATGGTGGTAGAACTCCTCTAGTTCTGTCACACAGGAAAGAAGTCTTGGCGACCAATTTGTAATAAGACAACTGAAGTATCGTTGACTTCTTCCCACTTCAGGACGACCCTGAGGTTTTCTCACAAACGCGTCCCGATCAGAAACCGTCCCGAGGAACATGAGCGAGGCCGGGTCAGGTCTTACGTCAAACTCCTCCCAGAAGCCTGCCTTGCTCTTCTCTCCCTCCTCCAGCTGCTGTGTGGTCTGATCCAGCTGCTTCACTCGGCTGTCGATGTCTGCTGCATTCACTCTGGTGGAGTAATAAGGCTGCAGGGGAGAGATGGAGATGGAGAGAGAGAAGGAATCTTATTATAGAGATGGAACAAAATAGGAGTAAATTGAACCCAACACACGACCTCAGTCGTTAAGGCCACATTAAGACCGAGCTGTGAGTAATATTTCCTTTCTGTGGGCTGCTCGTCTCATCTTTTAAATTAATTAACGCCTGTTTCTGTTTTGCACAGCTCACTCACTTTCAACTCGTCCAACACAAAGATAAATCAGACATGTTGCAAATGATTTGACCTCTGTCATCTTGGGTTCACCTGTTTGAGATGCACCCAGTTCCCAGAGATCTCCTCGATGCCTTTGCGTTTGTAGTGCTCCACCAGCTCCGTCAGCGTGTCGAACAGCTCCGACCCCACTGTGTACCGGTCGACCTGCACACAACGCACAACAACACACGGCGCATCAGCCTGGATGACAACACAGAGGATGTAGAAGAGCAGAGGAGAAGATGCTGAACAAGTAGTTGTGTTAACACAAGACGTTGTGCATGTCCTCTAATCAACATGGTTGACTGCTTTCCAACACATTAATGGAGTAACTAACATGAATGTATCTTGTGTAAACACAGGTATACTGGTGCAGCCTCTTCACTGGCCAGCAGGTCGTCGGCTCAGGTAACTAATCTGCCACGTGCGAATGAAAAGGCCGTTGTGACCCTCCACTGATCTCACATTACTCTTCTGCACCTCATTGGTGCATAAAAACAAGGCCTCCATTTAAATGAGGCCTGGACAGTGTTTTCTGTAAGAGGCGGACACCACCTCTAAAAATAAAATGCAAACGTGGTGATGACGGAAAGACACAATCTATGAAAATGAGTTTGAGGACTGCGGTGTGACCTGTTGCTACAGCGTGAATATCACAAGCAACTGTTTCCACCGGCTGTACTAACGCCCGGATACAAGCGTTGGTTTCACGTATGCTTTTTACTGAGACATAACTCTGTTTCCTTGTGAGGATAACTGTTGGGGAACATCTTAAGTGAACCTGTGCCGGACATTTATGAACAATTGCAGAGTTTAAATATGAGCAACAGTCCTTTATTGCCTAAGCCGGAGGAAATGAGACTTTAAACATATTTCAAAGAGCATTGCACAACCGTGGGAAAACCAGAACACATTCTACATGATGTCAGTTTCAGAGAATCCACACACACACACACACACACACACACACACACACACACACACACACAAAGACAAATGCCCACCTGGCACATTATCTTGATGTGGGAGACCCTCTTTCCTCCAGTTTTGCTCTTCTCCTCCGTCAGAACCGACAGGACGAAGTCTCCGGGTTTGGACAGCGACTCTCGGACCAGGAAGGTCCCCGACTCGTCTCGAGCTCCCAGCAGCTTCTCTGCATTCGGCCCAGACAGGTGACCGTGGTACCACCTGAGAGGAAAAAAAGGCACTGAATATCCAGACTGCGAGCTGCATGTTTGAGGCGACGGTTCACCGCTCTGCAAAAAGTTAGTTGACTGTGAATTACTTTTCTTGAGAAAATGTCTTGACGCCTGACATGATGTCCGCAGCAACTCAACAACACACCTCCTCCTGCTGTATTCACCGTCTTGTGTGAGCGGAGCCCCGTTAGTGACTGACATGTGTACGTCTATTCAAGGTGGAGCGGTTGTCAGACACTCATGCGGTACACAGGACACAGTCAGGTGTATTGTTAAAAAGTAAAAACAGCTTGTACAGATGTTGTTCTAGCAGGCAGGTTATATTTATGTCCACCACCCTATCTGTGTGTGTGTGTGTGTGTTTGTGTGCAGCGTGTGTGAATTAGTGAAGGTGCACTCGGCTGTGTTGGGTTGTGGCTTAATTCTTTATTTTAGGCACTGTTCTCGATTTCTTCTTCTAAACTTCCTGCTTTGCGGTCGGAAAATTTCAGATGACAGATTTCATGGCTGAAGAGAACAAAGTATTTATAGCCTCTATGTAACAACCACAGATATCCCATGCACACACCGTGTGTCTGCTCCCTTTATAGCCTTATGCACATGTTTTTATTGATTCAGTTCTTTGACTGACTCGTCAAATTACAGTGGATAGATTTACATAAACTTAAATTAGACTCTGGTTTTTAATAAGAGCACGTTGCATGAAGCTAAAGAACAGCCTCTCCAGGGGAATAGTTGATGGAGGTCTAACATACAAACATGCCCTGCCAGGTTTGTTCCACCTATAATTGTGATTAATGCCAATAACATAATGGCCTGATCATATTTATCCTCTTTTCTGAGACGAGATCAGCCGCCACCGATCGATACATGACACGAGAGTTCCTGAGGTGCAATCACGCTGGGAGATGAGAGGGAGAGAGAGATGGGCTGAGATAAGGAAGACGGCGAGTGAGCAAGAGTATGATGGAGTGTGTGTGCAATAGAGGAACACACGTAGGGTCTGGCCACTGCTTTCAAAACGGTGTCAAAACCTAAAGTTTCCAACCGCAGCAACAAAAGGGAAGTTAGACAACTGACAGAAAGAGAAGGACGAGGGGGGGGGGCAGAGCCTCCAACTAGGGTGAAGTACAAAGTCACACACACACTCACACACCATAGAAAGGAGTGCCCTCCTCGACTAATAAAAGGAGTGCAACTGTATATGTTTATACGAGTTAATTTTAACCTACTTTAAGAAGATAACAGTTGCACAATGTTTCCAGCTGGAGGGAAACCTGCAGCAGCAACGGCTGCAGTCAAATGTTTAACGTGAGCAAATTAGGATAAAAACTCAAAGGTTTTTTTTTCCCGTGCATTTGATGAACAGTAAACAGAATGATAGTCGTGTCTTGTTTATGGCAGATTCTTTGTTGGGGTCGGCTCTGCATGCAAACACAGACAGACAAAGAGAATACCTCAAAGGAACTATATATATATATATATATATATATATATATATATATACAGTACTGTCAGCTATTATTTGTCAAAATAAAAGTTATTTAGGAGCAATACTACAGCAGCAATATGCATTGGTGCAAGTACACGCCCTGTATTCAAAATCATACTTTAAGGTATAATCACAGTCTTCATCTAAACTACTGCGAAGAGTCATTTATGTCAGTAACTCTATGCAAAGGCTGAGTTAAAAGCAAAGTGTCTATTCTGTTCTGGGAATTGTAATGCTTCCAGACTATTTGATTAATCACATAATGATTTATAGTGAAAAAGATTAAACTTTAACATAATATAGAAACTAAAGTCTTCCCAACAAATGAACATTATTTACTAGTTTATCTAATGTTGAATGTGAAATCTTCATTTGCAAAGCAACCAGCAACGACAGATGACGGATTCAGAAAATGCATTGAAATAAAAAACTGAAATAATCCCCGGGGTCGCATGACCTGGTCTCTCTGATACAGTTATATCAAATCATGAAATAGAAGTAGAGTAAAGAAAGTTAATTTAATTTAATAGAAGTGATTTGAATTTAATTGATTGCCTTTAAAGGCTTATTTGATGATAAGTCAAACAAAGCCTTTGAATTATTGATTGCGAGGACAAATAATCACGAATGACATTTTTCAATATAATATAATACTAAGAATATTTTACGACACGTTCTATTTATTGAAATGATCCTTCGTTTTTTCTGTTTATTAGTTGGTCTAACTTTAACCGTTTGTTCTGTTCTCTGTAAATGATCTTGTGTTGCGTTATAGTTTTTATTAACCCCCTCCACCCAAATAAGCTAAATTAAATGATGTAATATTCAGTTAAAAAAGACTTGACTGACACAGTTTCTTTTGAGAGGAATGCATCAGTTTCAGTATAAAGTTGGACAAAATGGACAATTGTGCAATAAAAAGGAACTTGAGTAAAGTTCCTCCGTGTTTCCACCTGTGATCATGTCGATCAGGATCCAACAGCTGCAGCAGATGTTGGGTTGATGCTCTTTTTATCTTCATGTTATTTTCACTGACTTGTGATAAAGATGCAAACAAATCAAAATGCAAAAGCTCGGCATGCACAGACCTCTCGGTGGTGGGGTCGGAGCAGTTGAGTGGGTACTTGAGCTCGATGGCGGTGCCGTCCCGGTCGTACAGGATGCCGTTCTCCGCCGTGTAGTACTCCACCAGCTCGGACAGGGTGGCAAACTTCTCCCCGCCATACAGGTCGTAGTAGTCTCCTGTGTTCTGGATCCGGATGTGGGTCACCAGCTCGCCCACCCTGAGGAGATAAAACAGTCAAACTGGCCGACAAAAAACTTCTTAAACACTTCTCTCTCAGGAGCGTTTAAGTGTGAAGGTTAAAACTGCACAATCATATTTATTCAACAACAATCAAAACTACAAGAAATGCAGAGATTTGGTGCTCGGCCTCAAATCTGATGACACATTTTACTAAAGTTGATGTACTATATGCAGTCTGTTCTGTTCATAGTACATCTGTCAGTCTATGACACACATTTTAACTTTCAGGAGTTGCACATGTTCCTAATTCGCAATCCACATCACATTCATGCAGTTTGAAGCTGACGCGTTCGTCTTCTCCAAAACAGAAAAGCCCTGAAGTGTTTGTCGGTGCATATTCACTGATGTGGTCAATGTTCAGTAAATATGAAATTCAAAATACATAATTTACCGACTGCTGAACTGTGATCGATAACTTGATGATCTGATATGATATATACTTTATTAATCCCCAAGGATTGAGAGTTAACCAATCAACAGCTACGTTGCAACCTTCCTTAATGTCCGTAACAGAAATATTAACACAGGAAGAGCAACTATCACATATTACTGTGTAAAATAGCTCTGTGGGAAAGTCTTGAGTTACTCAGTTTAACCCTTGTGTTGCCTTAGGGTCATTTTGACCCGAATCAATATTACACCCTCCCCCCGCTTTAGGATTAATTTGACCCCATTCAATGTTTAATGTCGGTGTTCTTTCGGTAGTCAACAAACAAACATAAAGTGCCTCACACTTAAACTTGGAAAACAATATTAATTCTAATAATTTTCTGGAGGTTTTAATTGCTGCCGTCAAATTGAACCCAAAGGGTAAAATATGTTAGTAAATATAAAGGTAACAGGAGGGTGAAACATTGAATCGGGTCAAAATGACCCATAGGCGGGGGGAGGGTGTAATATTGATTCGGGTCAAAATGACCCTAAGGCAACACAAGGGTTAACAGAACTGCATCAGATTCAGTATATGTACCAATATAAACACGCATCTCTTAGATCTACACACTGCAGCACTGTGGTCAGTGTATAACCAGATGTTAAACATATTTACGTCATGAACAGACATGGAAACATGTCATCAGTCAAATCAAAAGAGCAAGTTGATTAGGAGTGACTCGCTGTGTGTCCCATGTCATGTTGCTTATCACGTTTCACTATATGCGGTTCAATTGATTTGATACGGTGTTAGTTTTGGTAACGGACACTAACTTTGGAATCATATTAGTATTTCAATATGTATCTGACACATATCAATGCAAGGTTTGATTTCATTGAACCCAAAAAGTACAGGGAAACATTCTGCAGAGTATAATATTCACATGTCCATAGCATGTAATAATTGTGCAACAGTTTTTGAATTAACAGGGAAGTTTAAAGACGGCATATTAATTTAGTAGGTCAATTAAAAAGCAGTAAAGGTCAGAGTCCAGTGTCCAAAAGGGAATTATAAATGTGCTGCAGCTACTAATCCGGTTCCTTAATAACAATGTATTGTTGTTTATGTTCTTTAAGGTTTGCGATGTGAAGGAACCACATGGTGGAGCTTAAGGCACATTTTTAAAGGTAAGGAAAGTAAGGTTTTTTCCCCGCTGGGGAGATAGAAATGTCGGAGAGAGATGAGGGTGTTGTTGCCGACGTTATTACCTGACGGAGAGAGAGAAATCTCCCACGTTTTTCTTGCTGGGTCGAGCCAGAAAGCTTCCATGAATGCCTCGAGTCTTCAGCCGGTCCTCGGCCTGCAGGCCTGTGATGTCTCGGTGGAACCACCTGCACCAAAGTCAAAATATACTCAGTATGGATAGAACTGCACGTATACTCACACGTATGAGGCTGGTATCTGATAAACATGATAAACGGCTTTATTAGCACAAACATCCACGTACACACACACAGTTTTATTTTTCACAAAGTTCATTATTGGAAGGCGATGAGCACAAAGATATTTTAGAGAGAAAATACTAAATGAATCTACAAACACATTCTGGCTTTTTTCTTTAATTGTAGGTTATTTATTAATAACTCTCCAGTGATCTCAGCACAGTGTCGTCTAGTTAAGGATTCATTAACCTGTAATTCTTCCAGTCAATTAACAAAGAATGTAGCATTCTTATAATATTACACATTATTTGCCGGTTAAAGTCTTGTAGATGTAAATATTTCCTTGGTGTCTGTTAACCTCTTTATATGCTTTAGAATAAATAATGAATGTATTAATGGGTAACATTACTGATATTCAAACTGTTTCATTCCCACTCACGTTTTTATCGTATTTATCTTTCATTATTATTATAACTGTATTCTTTCCTTCTCATTCTGTAGAAAACGCTGCTCTGACTACAGGAAGAAACACGTTCTAATTCACTTTTAAAAACAAAAGAAGTGTATTAACCAATAGATTAACACCGTAAATCAACCTCTTTACCATTGGCTCAATTCAGAATTGTCTGAATACAAAACTGCATAACATAATGTGACTCGACACAACGACAACACAAACAAAGCCTGTCAACAACACTGGGGACGAGAGTCACTCAATGCAACATAATTACAACAGCTCAGATCATTTCATCATTTCCTGGCGCTGTTTGACGGTGTAAAAAGTCTATTTAGTCTAATTTGACAAACAGCTTTTGAGCTAACAGTAAATAAAACTAAAGACCTGTTTCTTAAAGTCTGACATGACATTCGAAGGAGTCACCAACACGTTGAATTCTCATTTCAATCGCCTTCCTGCTTTTATTTAGTTGTTAATATTAAGTTTTCCTTACATGTTCAGGGTTAAAACATACATTATATATTGTAATGTTGCAGAATACAACTTTTAAAAATGTAGAAGGCACAATCAGATTGTGTCTGCGTTATAAAGGAACATATACACTTTTATACAGCAAGAAGAAGAAGACCCATCATCTCCTGTTAAAGGCACCGTTGTAAAGAACAGAGTGAGAAGGATTTCTCACTCAACCACCGGACTAAAA
The DNA here is from genome assembly GCF_029220125.1 of Pseudoliparis swirei. Taxonomy (NCBI): domain Eukaryota; kingdom Metazoa; phylum Chordata; class Actinopteri; order Perciformes; family Liparidae; genus Pseudoliparis; species Pseudoliparis swirei. The sequence goes on from NC_079409.1 coordinate 14,897,403, forward strand.
CGTCCTTTGTGACACGTTGTCGTGGCACAAACAGACGCCGAACAACACGCAGCACAAATCACATGAGAGAGGAACAGAGCAGGACGAGGAGGAGGAATGGAAACAGAGAAGTTGTCGTCACGGCTTGCACAAAACACAGAGAACACAACCGGAGCGCTGCGTCGTTCAGCCGGGGCTTGACTCACCGAACCATGTCGTCTTCTCACTCCTTCTGGGACCAAAGAGAAGGAGAGCGAGAGGTGAGAGTCACTTGTGCAGACTCACAAGCGTAAGCACATTTTTTTAAATGTCGGATTATCTCTCACTCGTTAAGGAAACACCCAGTTCCTCAAATCTTCATCACTTCACTAACCAGAAGAACACTTTCATGCTCATGCTTTTACTCTTGTAAACACAGACTCTACAATATAGGACACCTGTCAAATCCCCCCCCCCCTCTCTCTCTCTCACACCACAGTCACAAAACAACCCTCAAACTACCAGCACTCTCTTCCTCCTCCTCCTCCTCCTCCTCTCCTTCCCTCCGCTGATTCCTCTTCCTCCCCAACCCCTCTCCGTCCCCAAAGGAAAGTAGGTGATCACTTACTCTTCTCGGCTTCCTATGAAAACAAGTGACACTCGCCGAGACGTCTGGACTGTATACGTCTCTCTCTCTCCTCCTCTTTAGGTCGTTCTCTCTCTCGCTCTCCCCTTCCTTCCTTTTTACATCTCCTTTCACAAAATAGTGAAAGCAAGACAGGAACTAAAACAGCTGACGGGCTCAAAGTCCTCCGACAGATAGAGGCGTGTATTGTTGTTAATGTAGACAGTCACAACAAAAACTCGTTATAAATAACAAAGTCGGTTTGGACTCTGAACACTTGCCCTCCATCGTTTAGTTTTTTTGTGCAGATCTCGAAGACACGGAGGGTGAAACAAAGTGCTCCATTCACAGGTGAATCATGAGAGTAATTCCACCTTTAGGAATAAACGATCCACAAATGGTATCAGGTTCGAGGAGCCTCTCGTGGACGAGCCCACACGTCGTCTTTCAGTCCCACATTTGCAAAGTGTCTTCTCTCCGCACCTGTCTGCTCCCACTGTCGTCCACTTGCTTTTACATCCAGGTGTGTGTGTGTGTGTCACTGACAAAGGTCATCCTGGCAGAACACTTCCTTATTTGTAGTTCAACCTTCCCCCATCCCCACTATGCGTGCGTGTGTGTGTGTGTGTGTGTGTGTGTGTGTGTGTGTGCTGCGTTCAGCTAGTAAACCATTTGCACCCGAGTGGCTTGGAGCAGATCACCTTCAGCCAGGTGTTTTTATTTGGTATCTCAAATGCATGGAGGCCTGCAAGATGCACTAGTTTCCATATTATTAACACAAACTGCACCATAAGGGAGGCTCGTTTACCAAATGCCACAAACACACAAACTAACAGTTTACAACATGTGGAACAAACATTTAACTTGCAAATCACTTTGACCTACAATAGGTTTGAAAGGAGTAGAAATAGAACAAACAACACGCACAACACAACTGGGTTTGAGCAACACGCACAAACCTATGAATAAGTGGAAGAACCTAACCTTTAATGAATTTACTGCAGTCTCAAAATTATTCAACCACTTCATGACAAGCATCTTCAGTACTTCAGAGAAGAGATCATTGCCTTGCACAAACAAGGAACAGGATACAAAAAGATAGCAAAAGCACCGCATGTCCCTCGAGATACAGTTGGAAGCATAGTCTGCGAGTTCAAAGTTGAAGGAACAGTGGCTACACGACCTGGACGTGGCAGAAAGAGGAAGCCGTCAGCGGCTGCCACCAGATTCCTGAGGAGGAAGTGGTCGAAACTCCTCGAGTGACTGCAAAACACCTGCAGCGAGACTCGGTGGCAGCAGGCACTGAGGTGTCAGTTTGCACAGTCAGGCGCACACTGAACACCGAAGGGTTCCAAGCCCGGACTCCAAGACGCACACCGCTACCGACCCAGAAGCACAAGAAAAGTCGGCTGCAATATGCTGAAAACCAAATCAATAAGCCACCAAGGTTTTGGAATTCTGTTCTGTGGAGCGATGAGACAAAAGTGGAACTTTTGCGGCCTGTGGATCAGCGGTATGTCTGGAGGAAGAAGAATGAAGCGGAGGCTGAAAAGAACACGACCTGCCTCCAGTGAAGCATGCGGCGGCTCAGTGACGCTCTGGGGCTGCTCTGCTGCCTCTGGCACTGGAGACCTGCAGCGTGTGGAGGGCACCATGGAGTCAGTCAAGCATCAGGGAATCTTAGGAAAAAACGTCATGCCGTCTGTGATGAAGCCGAAGCTTGGGCGTCATCGGACCTTCCAACAGGTCAATGATCCCCGGCATACCTCAAAGTCCACCAAGGCTCGGTTTCAGAAGAAGAAATGGAAGATTCTAGAGTGGCCGTCACAGTCGCCTGACTTGAGCCACATCGGAAATCTCTGGTGGGATTTGAAGAAGGCGGTTTCAAAACGCACACCCAAGAATATGACTGAACTGGAGGCCATTGCCCATGAGCAATGGGCTCAGATTCCTCAGGAACGCTGTCAGCAGCTGGTGTCTGGCTCTGCATCACGTTTGCAGCAGGTCATGACAGCAACAGGGTGCTCGACTAAGTGCTGAAGATGCTCGTCATGAAGGAGTTGAATAATTTTGAGACTGCAGTAAATTCATTAAAGTCATTAAAAGTAGCATTGTGTGTTGAATTTGTATAAAACCCTTGTAATATTAGTTTCATTAAACTACTTAAACAATTCTTGTGTAATTTGTTTATTGCAAACAGCTGAGAAATTGTATGTTTTGCCAATAAACCTAATGTGCAATGGGGGTTGAATAATTTTGATTGATTTGCATGTTTATCTGTTGATGCCGGTTCGGCTTCTGACACAACGAAGCGTCGCTTCTCCGGCTGTAGGATGAATGCAGCAATGTGGCAGATAGCTCACAGCCTCAGTGTCAACAAAGAGACAAATATGTCACATGCGTCAGAATTTCCTATCCGTCTAAGCCTCGGAAATATTAAAATAGTATTAACGCTGTTGAAACAATGAGTTAATTAATCCTCGTTTTCAATGTTTCCTCCTTCTTGAATGTGAGGATTTCCCATTTTATGTACAATTGTATATAATTTCCTATATATCTATATATAGACATATACATATATACATATAGGAAATTAGATGTGTTGTGTTATGTCAATATTACTTGGACTCTAGGAAATTGTGTCAGTAATTTTTTCCTATTTTCTTGCATCTGGGTTGCACATCTCCCAAATATTTTAGGATTTGTCAACCAGAAGTCTTGGCACCATGGCAGCTATCCCGATAATATAATAATATATAATAATTCTTGGTGTGTTAATCCATGTGGGCAACGGTGAAAGTCGATGCAGAAGACTGTTCTTTTGGCATTATTAGATTTGAGTATTATAAAATGTAATATATTGTGATGTACAGCAATACAATATATACTTTGATAGAGCATGTTGGTCATATCACCCACTTTGGAAATATTATATATTGGAGTACTAAAGCAGCACGTGTCAAATAAAGAGTAAAACATATTAAAGACATGAAACAAGAGTTGAAAGACACAGGAAGATTTTACATTAGCAAAAACACTAAAAGATACTCACCGACAAGACATCTCAGGTTAGCAGTCTGGGCTCGTCTGCACCAGGAAGCGAATGCTTGGATCCACGTCTCCTCTGGGCTGTCGACTATGACGTACGTCTCCCTCCTATGACGTACGTCTCTCGTCTATAACGTACGTCTCCCTCCTATGACGTACGTCTCTCGTCTATAACGTACGTCTCCCTCCTATGACGTACGTCTCTCGTCTATGACGTACGTCTCTCCCTCCGAGCGGTCAGACTCGGTCTGCTCTCCCCGATTTCTTCGTCTACGTTCAGCCTCCAACTCTCTCGTGATCACATCTCAGGCGTCATTACCAGCCGAAGCTCCCGCCCTGCAATTTACTCTAAATGATCCAACTATCTACAGCAGGAAAAAGTGCCGCTTCCTGTCCCCTTCTTCCTCTCCTCCTCCTCCCACAACCTTCTATGTGCAAATGCTCTCCCGCTTTTCCGCGTCTCCTGCAAACCAACATTTGCCTCCATGCAAAGTAGGCCTTGCTCTTTACGCTCCTCATTAGTTTCATTTGAACAGTTACACTTGGTATCGGCAGCAAAATAAATATGTTGACAAACTAAGCAACAAATACTTTAATGTAAACAAACCAATGCAGGGGTCCCTGAATGAGAATCATATCGGCTGCAGTGGAATGGGAGATATGGACCTTCTCTCCAGAACCATTATATAAACACCAAATGAGAGAATATCTTTTGACATCTACAAGCACAGCTCAAGACCGCCTGTTCAGAAGCGTTGGTTGAATTTGCCTGCGGCTCAACGTCAGACGCCAACGTGCTCGCCAGGACTTCTATACGGAGATCATTCATCTCCATGTTCTACGTCTGTACAGCTGCGGATGATCGAGTTCAAGTAAGTTGTGCAGATATTGTTCCGTAAAGTGTTGAACGAAGAGGTTCTGACCCGTTTCCGCTGGATGAGAAGTTACTTCATCGCCGTGGTAACTACTCCCGACGGTAACTTCACCGTTTACACCACATTTCATGGCAATTCCTAACAAATTGAAAACAAATCTTGAAAAGCTGTCGACTTTTTATTGTAGTTCATAAAAACAAAACGTCAATGATAGAAACAACAAGGCGGTAATCATAATAATAATATTCAATAATGTAAAACAGAACAATATACAGTAAGAAATTAAATTAATCGCTCAAAACCATCCCATGTACCTAATAGCTATTGCATGCCCGTATTTCGGGAGAGTTTCCAGGGAGCAAATCTGTGGTGCAGTTAGGAATGTCGAGGTGGTGGTTGGGGTTTGGGCACAGAGACGATCCTGGATCACCTGACGTGGAGGTGTTGGGTGGAGGGGAAGGACACAGGAAGAGGAAACACGACTGAGTGACTGATAGAAAAATGACAGTAACAGTCGCTCAGCGTCGGGGGCATTCTGCAGTAGGTGCACATTAATATGCCCCGTTGTATACATACATACAGGAAACACACTCTCTACACGCACGCACACACACACACACACACACACACGGGCGGAGACATTAGAGTTGAATGAATCACAATTTTCTAAAGGTGAAATTGGGCACAATAAAATCCCTTGACTTCTTCAATAATTCAAAAATGACTACAAAGCACCTGTATACTCCGAGCATGCTGCTTTTTCTCCCGTCTAGCTTCTTCATGTTACATACAGTTACATACACATGTTGGAGGCCGTGGCGCTGCCCACCGCTCAGTCACAACAACAGTGCTCAGGTTACGGGAGTTAGATCTGAATCCCAGTGGAGGAGAAACACTCGTTTCCATTCGCTCCCGTCTCGTATCTGCAGTTGCAGTCTTCTCAAATCAAAGTCCAGCAGCAGAGCTGACGCCCTTCTGAGTCCAGAAATGGGTGGTGGGGCCAGGAGGAGGAGGACTGACCTTGCTGTGCTGTACATGGCGGTTGAAAGGGAGGACGTCTGCTACATGGCGGTGAGGTGAGGGCGACTAGCCTGAGTCAGTGAGAGTGAAATGGAGCGAGGTGATTGGTCAGCGCGGCCCTTGCGTCTGCTGCGAGGTCTGGTTCTGAGCGGTGAGGTCGGGGCCCCGGCTGGCCAGTCGGCTGAGGATGTTCCTCTCGGACATTTGCAGCCGAACGGCGACGGGGGGTATCCTGGCGATGGTTGCCGGGAGACGCGTCACGTCGGCCTTCATGTCACTCAGTAGCTCCTCAAGTTGTTTGAGAACTAGAAACAAAAAGCACACGAGCGGTGAGCACGGCGGGACGCCACATGAAGGACTGTTTGTCTGGAGACAGTTTTCTGTCTGGTGAAATTCAAGGACTCAGGCTGGATTTTGCTCGACAGCATTTACAAAATAAAGCAGGAGGAAATAGCGTGAGGGGGACTTTAAACAACAACTATGGGAGCTAATGTGCTAATGCTAACAACACTGGTACAGAGGTGTGAATTATACTTCTACCACCAACATTGTTCTTACAGCCAAACGAGGAGTTATTGATCAGCGTGTGTTGAGAACAGAGTCCACAGACCGCTTCTTCAAAAAAAAAGTGCTATTTTTGAAAGACGTCACCTTGGACTCTGGGATCATGTGATGGACATTTTATAGGTTAAAATGTTATTGGGGAAAACTAATCGACAGATTAACCGATGATGAAAATAATAATTAGTTAAAACCAAAGCCATCGTCTATTCAACCTCGAGAAGAGACACAAGTCTGTGTTCAAACATGCAAGCTGCCCACAGTGTTGCACCCGTCACTAATAACTGTAGCGGCTCCAATTAGATGTATAAATATTTGTGTTTACCTAAGTTTCCCTTTTCCCTCCTCCTGATGCCACCACTATGACGGTCGACACTTCATTCTCGCAAACACAAGCTCCTCTTATTCAAAACTGGCATCGGGCGACTGCATAGGGGGTTGGTGGTTCAATCCCTGCCCCAGTGGATGTGTCCTTGAGCAAGACACGTAACCCTGAATTGCTCCCTGTAGCTGTGTATGAATGAAACATGATTGTAAGTCGCTTTGGATAAAAGAGTCGGCTAAATTATGTGTCATGTAACAAAATGTTACAGAAAAGAAGAAAAAGTATTCATACTAAAGGAATATTATTGTGTGATGACAGTACAGAAAATTATAAACAATTCTCCTGCCCAGATCTGAACATTGGAGGACTTTTTGTATTCAATTTTTTATTTCTTTTCAACTCCTACAGTGCAGCCTGCTAATCAAGAATGTTTCATTTTGCTGTCGAGTTGCATAAAGCAGACATAATTATATTTATTCTTCAAAACAGCAACGATACGGACAGAGACAATAACGCCTGTGCAGTACACACAAGAACCCTCCGTTGGCTCTCTTTAGATCTCAAGTGTTTTACCTTTATGCAGAACTGCATTGGCAGGCTTGTTTCCAGACATGGACTCCTTGCTGAGGTGCTGGTGGGACTCTGCGAGGCACTCCACCTCACTGAAGCGAGTGTTGAGGGCCATGGAGGGGTGGGCCGGGTCCTCCGTCATGTTCAAGTAAGCCGCCCTGCGCAACTGCTCCTCAATCACCAACGCCTGCTCCAGTAACTATATCGGAAACAAAGAACGGCAACAAGCCCAGTGAGGATGGATGGGAGGGAGGGAGGATGAAGGGAGGAACACTCATCTCTACAGGTCTAGCCTCACGTCATCTCCCCCTCCACATCTCTTTTTTGGTCATTTAGCTCCCGCCCTCTGCTCTATAGCATTAATCTGAGCATCAGGCCCGTGGATTACAGATTGAGAGGCATGCCATTCATTCTCTCTGCACTTTTCATCCGTCACTCGCCCACTTCCCCCCTGCACAAAACACACACACACACTTTACCTTGAACCTGCGGGCCAGAAACTTGTTCTTGATCTCCAGGAAGTTTCCTCTGCTCATCTCCCCTTTGAAGGGCTCGTTGAGGATCGCAAACCTCACATCATTCTGCACATCCTGCCAACGAGCGTAGCCGTGTCTGAGGCGCCGTGGTCAAGTGTAACAACATGATGGTCTTGCGAGGGTCATAATTATTATACGGCAAATAGTTTCTCAAGTGGAAGTTTTAGGGACAATTACTGCTGATCATCTTGCCTGGAAACTTTACACATTGGCAAGTAGAGCTGTGAATGTAAACCAGTTCACGTTTTCGTCACTGCACAACCGGGCCTGAATATTTGGTCTGGTTTCCTTTGAATAGATAAATAATTCTCAATGCACACCAACTCCTCACTCTCATAACAGAGAACCACAAAAGACAAAACAAGGGTCTGAGAATGCAGCATGGCCTTGATTTCTACACATGTTTACAAAAGCACAAACGTCCATGAGATGAATACTCGGCGCTGGACAAACATGCACAGGACGAAAACAATTAGTCAGCACACTAAATTATGCTCCCAACGACACATCTTAAATGTGGTGTTCCAAGTTTTTAACATCTAGAATGCAGCATGTGACGCGACAGCTCAGAATTATTTTTAATTAAAGATTACAATGGATAATTTGATAATCGTTTTGTTGATGTAATTTTAGAAAAAAAGGGAAAATATGCGACAATCTTCCCAAAGCCCCAGACGACCGCGTCAACTGACTGGTTTTGTCTTGCCAGAAGTAAAAAACTAAAACAAAAGATATTCAACTTTCTACTATAGTAAACTGAACAATCTCTTCATTCATTTTTGAGAAGTCCGAACCAGATTCTCTAAACAGTGCCAATTAATTAATTAGTCCACTAATCCTTTCAACTCTGTGATGGGAAGACAGCGATCACACACTAAGAATTTAACGAGTATTTGTTCATTTGAAAGGATACTGTATGATTCCAGCCAGCAGCCAGTAGTCATGGCGACGGTGCCAAATCTCAAAGGTCTTCTTGGTGACGGTGGCCGCCCGCTCTTCATTCTGCCACAGAGAGTGAAGCTCTGAAAGGGAGGACAGAAAGGTCAAAACACGTAAGAAAAGAGAAGAGACAGAAAGAAAGTATCTGTGTGTGTGTGTGTGTGTGTGTGCCCGTCCACCTGTGAATCCTCCGTCAGCGATGTTGAACATGAACCTCTGCTTGGTGGCTTTTTTCTTCTCTTCTGTGATGTTGATCACCGGCACCGCAGCTGTTGCTCCTTCTTTGGCGTTCTCTCCGTTCTGCAGTTTGCCGGACTCGTCTACTTTTACAGCGTCCTTCTCCTCTTTTTGCTCTGAGAAAGCGAGAAACACGTCAGCATCGCCACACTTCAAAGATCTACACTCGCATGAAAATAAACGTGAATCCGAATGGGATTGTTGAAATGTATTTAGCTTTCCCCTAAATAGATTTTGAGGATGTCTAGATCTGGGTCAAAGGTTCCAACACATTTAACCCTGAGATGCACGAGTGACTGGACCCTACACTCTTCCATAAGTGGGTCAAAAATGACCCATATTAGAATCAATGTGCTTTTATGCCATTTTGGTTTAGAATAATCACTTGTATAATATTTAGTATTATATTAGGACCACACAAGAATGATTTCATGTTTGGAATATCTTTATTTTTCACTTTTTAACATTTTTGAAAAAGAAAATTACCAAGAACAGCAATAGAAAAATGTGAACATCCTGAGTGTGTGTGTGTGTGTGTGTATGTATGTGTAACTGTCCAGTCATTTACAGTTCCTCTCTCTTTTCCCTGTTTTGCCTTCTTGTCTCATCACTGTATGCAGTTCAGACACACTACCCGTTTCTGGCTGTGATCATTGCACACAGGTACATTGCATCTCCCACACCTATTGTTGACTTTGCGATCTTTGTTACTTGGGCAGATCTGACACCTCCTTCTCTTTGGTTGGCCCTGTCTGCTTCTTTCCTGTGGCTGGGTTGTGGCTTTTGTCACCCCACACCTTTCCATTGCTTCAACAATTGGGGTTTGCAGTTGGGGGCAGCCTTCCAGTCGACTCCTCATGTGTGGTGTGACAAGCTCCTTTGACAGCTCTTTGAGGAAGAGCCGTCGTGCATTGGTGATGCCGCTCTTGAATTCTGGGTGCTGAGCCGTGAAAAAGGTGTAGGCATTCAGGGTGGCGATGTCAATTATGTTGTACCACAGCACCATGGGCCACCTCTGTGTTTGGCGCTTGCAGGTGTAGGTGCCAACCATCTGGTCAGTGGTGTCTACACCTCCTTTTGTCTTGTTGTAAAATGTGATCACTTCTGGTTTTTTCTTTCTGCTATTTTCATCCACTACTTGGTCGTGGTGCATCGTGCTCAGGAGCACAACCGCTTTTCCTTTCTTTCTGACATAGCTGACCATGGTAAGGCTGTTGTTGAATCCAAACTCTGTGCTGTGAACCTCCCTGGACTTGGAAGGCTTCATCAGAGGAGGGATGTCTGGCTTGTTCTGACGTAGAGATCCCACAATAGTGAGATCCTTCTCCAGGAGATGTTGCGCAAGAGGCACACTGGTGAAAAAGTTATCCATGGTGATGTTGCGACCTGTGTTTCTAAATCTACCACACAACTGCTGGACAATGTTTTCCCCCAGATTCTTCTGAACTTCTTCCCCTGGTTGTCTCCCCGTGTAAACTATACCATCTATTGCATAGGGGATGCGTGCATCACAAACCCAGAAGATCTTTAGGCCGTACTTAGCGGGCTTACTTGGCATGTACTGTAGAAACTCGCACCTACCCCTGAATGGCACAAGCTGTTCGTCCACAGTGACACAATCACTGGGGATGAATCGCTGCCTGCAGTTGACCAGGAACAGGTCCCATACATAGCGAAAGGCTGCCATATGGTCGGTTTCCAGTCGGAAGGCTCTGGTCCTCTTATCATCGAAGCGCAAGGTACGACGAATGTCCTCAAATCTTCCAATAGCCATAGTGGCCTTGTACATGGGATTATGTAGAGGACTCCCAAACAGCTCACGGACTGATACATCACAGTTCTTCTCACTTCCTGCAAGCAGGGTCAATCCAATGAAGGCTATGAATTCATCTTTGGTGACATTTTCCCATTCTTTTCCTCTAGCTGTAGCCACTCTCCGCCCTTCCAAGTTTGTGCACTTCATCACCTCTTGTATTATATCATCAGTGATAAAGAGCTCCCATGCTTCTTTTGGTGAGACAGTGGTGCTCAGCCCTTGTGCAGGCCCTGACCGACTTCTGAGGATATTGTGGCTCTGTGTTCTGCCCTGGGTGGGAGGTGACTCGCTCCAGAAAGAGCCCTTCCGACTCATTCTGTTGGACATGATTTGGACACTTTCTTCTTCAGAGGACACAGAAGAAGAATCTTCTGAGTCAGATTGATCCTGTTCAGTTGGATTTCCAGGTGGACGACTGCCACAGCCACCTGGACAATAGTCTGGGTCCTCATCAGAAATTTCAGACTCAGAGTCCAACCCCGTTACTGCCTCTCCATCATCATTCATCAGCATCTGTAGGACCATTTCAGTTGTGTATCTAGCAGCCATGACACCTTGGATGAGGAAACATAAATGTAATGTTTTCAATAGATCAATATGTAGCTATATAAATAAATACACTCACACACTACATATAGTAATGATAGCTAACTTAGTTAGCTAGCTAGTGTTAGCTAGTTATAAAGTAGGCTAATTTGTTGAAAATTATAACATACTCTTTCACACAACAATCATGAATGACACGCACACACAAACACATGCATACACAATACATATAGTAATGTTAGCTATCTTAGTTAGCTAGCTAGTGTTAGCTAGTTATAAAGTAGGCTAATTTGTTGATAAATAATAAATAAAATAAATATACACTTTTATTAATCCCCAAGGGGAAATTAGTTCTCTGCATTTAACCCATCCTTAGTTATTAAGGAGCAGTGGGCTGCAGTGATGCGCCCGGGAAGCAACTGGGGGTTCAGTGCCTTGCTCAAGGACACTTCGACTTGCAACTAATGGGGAGAGCGGGGATCGAACCCACAACCTTGCGGTTGCAGGACGACCCCCTTACCCCACTGAGCTACAGCCGCCCCCATAACATACTCTTTCACACAACAATCATGAATGACACGCACACATGAAGATAATACTTACACGTATCAGCTCTTGCTGTGTAAAATAATCTTTCTGAGGGGTGACACTTCTGATATAGTCTTTGTGGTCCACAGTTAATTTATTCCTGACAGCAACAGTTGATAAGAATCAAAGGTTTCCATTGGATTCCATAGAAAATGCATGCGGATCTTTTAGGACCCACTTATGGAAGCTTGGGGTAGTAATACAAAAACTACAATTTCTTAAAATGTATAAATGGTAAGTTAAAAATGTAAATGGCATTATATCAAAAACATGTTTTTTGAGGAATACCTGGAATGTGAAATGATAAAAATTTCATGACGAAGATATTTCAAGAAAACAACCTCACCGGGTCATTTTTGACCCACTTATGCATCTAAGGGTTAACAGAGAGTACTATTTAATTTACTTGCAGCGTGTGTGTTTTGTACCTTTCTTCTCCTCTGGAGTCGAACTGGTGTCCAACTTCTCATCCTTTCCTTCCTCAGCTGAAACAAGAGAAGCACCGTTAGAATGCTAGAAAAGGGGAAATAAGGAAACAAGACGCGATGGGAAACGGTCTGGCCTCACCTTTAGACTTAACCTCCTCTGAATCCATCTTGCTCTCCAAAACTTCTCCCTTCACCTCAGCAGGAGCTTCCTTCTCCTTTTCGGAAGTCTTGTCCTTCTCTTCTTTCTCTTTGCTTGTATCATCCGCCTCCTTGTCCTTTCCTTCATCATTCCCTTTTCCCGTCTCCTTCTCTTTTTCCTCCTTCCCTACAGCAGCGGAGTTGACCACCTCTTCTTTCTTTTCGAGAACGGGGGATTTTTCAGACTCATCTGGGATTTCAATAATCTAGGGGAGAGGTAGGCAATTTCAAATTAGAGGAAATCTGCAAATGTAAGTATAATGTCGCAGCACTGAAAACATAAATGCATGATATGGGTATGAAAGCAGAATTTACATCGGGATCATCCTTCTTTTTGGCTCCTTTGCCATCCTCAACCTCCTTCATGTCTTCCTTATCCTCTGATTTGGACAAATCTTCTGACAAGAAACAGAAACACAGATCAACAAGGAAGGTAAACCAAGAGTGCATTTTATCCTCTTTCTCTTATAGCCGTCAATAAAACACAATTACATTTTCTCCAGCCTAATAGTTGAATGTGTTAAGTTATTACTGGTTTCATGTTTTTCTTGTTGTATCCACAAGAGGGTGTCAGAAAACAAGCTCATAGTAGTGAAGAGATACTTGATGAAGACTAAACATAAAGTGCAACACAGAGAAAAGAAATCCTCGCAACTTCTAGGATTATCACTTGGATTTAAATGTGAAGTTAAAATTCACATTACGTTTTTTTCAGGGTAAAGTAGTCTTGCAATACCAGACATTCGATTGGTGGAGATCTACGATTGTACAATCACAACGTCTATCTGCATGCCGAGGGGAGAACGGAGGTACAGCGAAGTGTTGCCGAGCTTCGGGCTCGGAGGATACCCATGAGGACGGCGTAGCAACACACATTTTATGTGATGTTCTCATTGCAAAAGAAATCTCACAAAAGGATAATGAGTACAGAAGCTGAAATGAAATGACCCCGTCTGCAGTGATAACTTCTACATTGTAAGAAATCATATGTAACTAAGTATGACGTGTGTGTGTGTGTGTGTGTGTGTGTACCTGGCACAGGAGTGTTGGGCTGTGTGTCTGCTGGGGTCCCAGTCGAAGGAGTCTTTGGGTCCTCACCTGCAGCCAACGCTGCCGCCCTTTTGTTCTCCTCCAGCTCGGCCATCCAGGGCATCGACCACTGGCCGTTCACATGCTCAAACTCCTGCACCTGTTCATCAACACGTGAACCCGTCAGCCCATCACTCAATCCGGGGTTGAATACTTTATTCATCTAAATGTATTTTGTTGCGTTTCTTTTCCAAACGTACCTTTTTTCTTATCAGTGACATCACACCAATACGGGTGAGCACGTGTTGCCGTGACAGACCCTCGCGTGGGACGCCGTCTGCGAAGGTCTCGGCTCCGTCTGCTCCCGGCTCACAAAGGTGACGCATGAACAAAGACACATAGGCCCTGAGCACATAGGGGAAGAAGAAGGTGGACATTTGTCACGGTAAATACATTTGAAAAATATCTAAATCTCCACGAGATGCACATTTCACAGAAATAAACCAAGAACATTCATTGCAGATCAAACAAAGTGATCCATGTATCCGGATTCATGACGGCTAAAAGCTTGAAGAGGCTTCGAGTGCAACTCGAGCCAGTAAGCCGCCGCAGTTCTTAAGGCTGGGTATTGTGAAAGGTTTCCATTATATTGCCAATACAATTACTCCTGTACTATGAAAATATTTTTCCAACAACATTCAACTTTTTAAAGCGGCCACACTTCGTAAATATCACGAGAATTGTAACCTACATAAAATAGTTCAAACAGGCAACTATTTGACAGTTTTTATTTCAGATGAAATAAAAGTGAACTATACTATTTGGCCAATACAAGTGGAAAAACATCTCATTGAGACTCACTTGAATTCTTTCTCAGACTTCCCCCGGAGGTCTCTGACGAGCCACTGGTTGGTGAACGCGTCCTGGGGAGGCATCCCATAACGCATCACTGCATTTAGGAACGCCTTCCTCTGCCGTGCATTGAAGCCCAAAACCTGACGGGTAATAAAGAGGTCAAGATGTTTACAAATGTAAAGACACTTTAAGAAAAAGGCATTTATCGTTGTTTTTGCTCTTCTCACCTCGATGTTCCCGCCCACTCGGGCCAACAGCGGCGGCAGAGGTTTGTCCCGGTCGTTCCTCAGCCCTTTGCGGCTCGGTCTGCGGGCATTTGCTAAAGCGACATGACATCGAGTCAATAACCGTTCACCGAGATCACGTAACTTAAAAATCACAAATCAAACATTGCATTTGGAAGTATCATCTTAACGTCCTCAAGATGCTGTGAAATATGCTCCACTTACGGCTTGTCACGACTCACTCTGATACTGCTGCTCTGTCCCTCCTCCTCCTCCTCCTCTCAGCCCTCAACTTTGCACGCTTCTTAAACATTAAAGCGCAACACTTTCAAAACATTTACAACTGAAAGCATCGTTGTGGTTGTATACTTCATTTAATGCAATTAAAGTAACAGCCATAAAAAGACATTTTAAACAGATTTTGTGCATGTCAAATAACTGCCAGGAGAAAATTAATAAACCTATAAAAATGTAATAAATACCAACTTTTTTAAAAACAAACTCTGATAAGTGCATTTCAAGACAACTTAATTAACAGTAAATATGAACACCAACAATGTCTTTAAAATTGCAGGTAGATATTTCAGCTGCCCGAGAAGCCGTTGCTCATAATCGTCTTTCCCTGTTTCTCTCCTTTTCTCTTTTGTTCCTTTCTTCCTTTTCTTGCGTCTCTACGCTCAACGCAGACGATGCAGCAGCAAGTGCCGTTTTGTGAGTAGTTGTAGAGGTTGTCAATGAGCATATCATAGGTGTCGTCTGAATCTGAATACACATCTGTAGAGGTGGTTTGAAGGATGTTAGAGGGCAAGAACAGGAAGGGCTACCTCCACGTCTCCGGCATCGCTGGGACCAACTCTCAAACTCAAACACATCTCAATGACTTCAAACGACTCAGGTGGAAACTCTGTATCTTCACATAAGTCGTTGACCGTGGTCACTCACTCAAAAGCAGCGATGATGATGATGATGAGCCTTACCTTCAGCCCGTTCATCAAAGTCCTCGTCGCCCTCCTCCGACGCCACCGAGTAGTCGGACTGGTTGTCGGACTGATCCTCCTGCCAGTCTAAAGGGAGCGCAGACGGGAATGTTGGGGGATCAAATAGAAGCAGGACCGATACTCGAGATAAAGAACATCCAAACTCCTCAAGGACAAAAAAGTGAACGCCTAAATACGCCCCCTGCTGTTCTTGTCATCCTGTATTTAGTGGACCAAGGGGAGAGACTGCAGGAAAACCAAGGTGGCGGAGTAACTGCACTTAGAAGTCCAAGTTCCCCTATGAAGTATTATTATTACGATGTTCCCCTCAAAGACTTCTCAATTCTGTAATAATGTTTCTTTAGGAGGATCCCCTAGATTTAAATAGATAGTTTTAAACATGCTAGGTCTGAGAAGAAAGAAACTATCAATTTCTAAACACACAACTAACTTTCTATAGCAAATCTAAAAACACTAATAACTAGGGCTGTCAGCGTTGACGCGTTAATCTATGCGATTAATTTGGCCGCGATTAACGCACTAAAATATTTTACCGCAATTAACGCAACTTTGTTTACTTCCGGTGTGCGTTGAAGTGTTTGCAAACAATTATTTCTCCGCGAAAATACGGAGCAGAAATCAGTTTCAACTCGTGGATGAATCAGGAGGGTTTCCTCCTGCTCCTCCTTCCTCCCGTCTGCTCCTCCGATCCACAGAGGAACGGAGGGGCGACGTGGCGCGGAAAGAACTCGTCACACGAAACCGTCACCATGATTTGTCAATCCGTTTGTCAGTCAACATTTTGCGAAAAAAACAACCACTCAGTAAATCACAAAGGACCACACACCTCACAGGTGAGGCTCATTGGCCACCTGTCAGTCAGAGAAGACAGAGAACACGGTGCGAGGACAATTGAGCCTCATTTTATAGAGATGAGATCGTTCTGGAATGTTTGATGTAGAACACGTGGGTATGTGTCACATGCAAACGCCTTTAAAAGGTGAATTTACATTTTTTTTGTAGAATGGAGATAATGAGCCCAGCCTCCAGAGGGTTAACGTGACACATTTGAATGTCAGTCAGTTTACCAAGGCCACTGGTTCTGCTGTCCAATGTTAAAGATGACAGGACCAATGGGGTCTCAAATATATATATATATTTTTTTACTAATCTGGATGTTTCACTGAAGAAACAATTTATCATCCATGATATTAAATACCTCGCTCGCACTTTATAGGTAGGAGCCTCTTTGAAAACACAGCTCTGTGTGAAGTTTGGTCTTTAAAAAGAAGAAAAATTAATTAATCGCGATTAATGAATTTCAAAATGTGCGATTAATTAGTTCATTTTTTGTAATCGATTGACAGCCCAACTAATAACATAAAACATCATGCACACACTGAATATCCACATAGAAACACCAGCACACACTCACAAGAAGAGATTATACATTGTTCTTCACCTTGTCTGATACCTCGGTCCTCCTGGGAGCCGTCATTGTAGTTGACTGGCTTTCGAGTTCTTTTGCCTTTGCCCAGATTTCGGGCCAAGTCTTCCTGCTGCTGCTCGTAGTGGTGACGCAGCAGCTTCTCCCAGTAGTCAGGATCAACACTCTCCTCCTGCTTGATCACTTCTCTCTCCACCTCCTCTTCCTCATAGAGCAAAGAGTAATTCAAAGTAATCGAAAAGAATACAATTTAAGTTTATTTCTGGCGTGAAGACATTATTAGACAATTTGAAGAACTACATCCTCTTCCCAGCTGTCATAAAGTACCTCTTCTTCTTCCTCTTTGACCACATACTGGGCCACTTTGAAGGAGCTGAGGTATTCGTTCATGCTCTGGAGCTCAGTGTCATCTGTACCATCCTGGTTCCTGTCTAGCAGCCGGTCGATTGCGTGGTCGTCGTAGTGGATCACACTGCTGTCGTCCTCCTTGTTGTCCCCTGGAAAAAAGGACGAGTCAATTATAAGAGGAAGGAAGCAGAAACTACAATTCCTCCCCGTAGCATCTGTGAGGTTAGACTGGCATCCCAGAGGTGATCTTTCCACTTCAGACAGACTAAAGTCTCCCCTCGTTTAAATACTACATCCCAAAACTGGTACCCGTGTTTGTATCCGGCTCATCTCCCAAACACAAACACGCCAAACCTTTCAGACTTAAATGTTTCATACAACTGAGAAGCCATCCATTGACAACACAGATTATCTTCTTTAAGAAACACACACTAAAGTTATGGACAATATATTACATCCAACGTTGCAATTTAAAGGTCCAATGCAGAAATCTCTCAATTGCCGTGTAAATTATAAAAAAGAGAAACTCCGATAAATATGAAAGCAAATGGATTCGTACTGGATCTTAAATCTGTCGGTGGGTTAAAGTTGACTCACCCTCTCCAAGTTCATATTTAAACAACTCTTCAGTTCCAAACTTGAGGATGTCGTCGAGCTCCTGTTTGGACATGGAGCCGGTCTTGGAGCCGAGACCGGGTCGCACCACCAGGTGAGTGAGCATCATCTTCTTCTTCGCTACCTGGTGGAGTTAGAAGGTAGACGGAGGACAAACAAGTGGTGAGCACGTGTTCACAGAATCCTGACATGGGCGAGACCATTTTAATTTCTTGTCGTTTTCTTTTTCACAAACCTGCGTGATCCTCTCCTCCACCGAGGCTTTGGTGACGAAGCGATAAATCATCACTTTCCTGTACTGGCCGATACGGTGAGCTCTGCTGAATGCCTACGAAGCACACACACACACGCACACACACATACACATGAAAGAAACAGCATCACCCCCTCTCATCCAAACAAACCAACATCCTGACGTGAATGTGAAGTTAAAATCAGGGTTTGCATACCTGGATGTCATTGTGGGGGTTCCAGTCAGAGTCGTAGATGAAGACGGTGTCAGCAGAAGCGAGATTAATGCCCAAACCACCAGCTCTGGTAGAGAGGAGGAAAGCAAACTGGGGAGCACCAGGA
The DNA here is from genome assembly GCF_029220125.1 of Pseudoliparis swirei. Classification (NCBI taxonomy): domain Eukaryota; kingdom Metazoa; phylum Chordata; class Actinopteri; order Perciformes; family Liparidae; genus Pseudoliparis; species Pseudoliparis swirei. Next base: position 14,915,741 of record NC_079409.1, read on the forward strand.
GCTGTTGAAAAAAGAAACGCAACGAGAAATAAAATTAGAACCAGATTTCAGATCAGAGCAGCAGCTTTTAGCTCAATACAAATGATGCACGTACCATTAAAGCGGTCAATGGCCTCCTGTCTCAAGCTGCCGGTGACCGATCCATCAATCCTCTCATATTTGTATCCTTCGTTCTCCAGGAAGTCCTCCAGCAGGTCCAGCATTTTAGTCATCTGGGAGAAAACCAAAACCCTGTGGCCTCCGTTCTTCAGCTTCCTCATCATCTTCTGGAGCAGCGTCAGTTTCCCTGAAGACTTGGTCAGAGCGTTGCCCTCATACATGCCATTTGGAAGTTTTGCTGCTTCCTACAGTCAGAGAGAAATCTGAATAAACAGAGCAGTCAACACGTTTCCATAGTCGGATATGGATCACCCCCAAAAGAAACAGTTTGTTCCCCGACAATGTAAATGTCATACCATGGCAGCTGTAGGAAAGAGGTAGGGGTGATTGCAGCACTTTTTCAGGTCCATCACCACGTTGAGCAGGGACACTTGGTTTCCTCCTCCACGAGTGTTCAGGGCATCGAAGTTACGCGTCAGGATGAACTTGTAGTATTTCCTTGTTACAACAAAGAGAAGAAGGTTGAAAAACATCAGGAGAAAAGAGAATTCAGAGATTAGACAGAGGAAAACACATCATAGACGTAAACAAAATGGCAATCATATTTTTCAATATGGAGACTGGTAGCATTTTCATCGGCGTGTATCTTTTACAGTTATAATATTTAGCTCCAGATCGTTCTATAACGTACTTCTGCATGGGGCTCAGCTCCACTCTAACAATGAGCTCAGTCTTCGAAGGCATGTGTTTGAAGACATCAGCCTTCAGCCTCCGGAGCATGTGTGGTCCCAGCATGTCATGGAGCTTCTTGATCTGGTCCTCTTTGGCAATGTCTGCAAACTCCTCCAAGAAACCTTCCAGGTTGCTGCAGAGAATAGACCAATAAATAAATATACGAAGGGGGTGGGGTGTCCTCCTTGTATCTGCAATTCAGTCAATGTGGCTCTACTGACTTGAATCTCACTGGCGTGAGGAAGTTGAGCAAGTGGAAGAGCTCCTCCAGGTTGTTCTGAAGAGGAGTGCCAGTAAGCAGCAGCTTGTGTTGCAGCGGATAGTTGTTCAAAATCCGGAAGAACTAACAAACAGGAAGTAAAAAAAACAAAAAACTTTATATTCAATTCATTGAACAAATCATTTTTGATAATCAGAATGTAATCTTAAATGAAGGATAAACACTTCTACAAAGTTATTACCTTAGACTGGTTGTTTTTGAGCCTGTGAGCCTCGTCCACCACCAGGCAGGCCCATTCAATGGAGCCCAGCACAGCCTGGTCAATGGTAATCAACTCATAAGATGTCAGCAGGACGTGGAACTTGACTGTTGAATCTTTCTGTAAATCAGAGAGAGAGAGAGAGGGGGAACGTTAGTTTAGGGCTGCCACATTAACCGCAGCATTGTTCTGAGTCTGTTCTTAGTTCACATTTTTTTAATGCCCGCCAAAAGTTGAAACATGTTCAGCTTTGGGTAAAACGCCGTTATTTTATACGCAGCCATCCAATTACAATGTAAGAAGTGCTGAACAACAACAGTGAGGGATAGAGACCGCCGGGTCGATCCCCTCTCTTTGTACTTCTGCCTTCACTTCGAAGTAAATACTTTACACTGAGGCGACATTTTTTACTTCTGCAGATAATCTGTATTAAAGCCTGTATGCCCGTTTGCCCTTCTGTGTTCTGGATTAACAATAAACAAGTGGGCAATTAAATTAGTTTAAAAATGTATTTGACTTCTTTGTAAAAGTCTTTGTAAAAAGCGACATAGTAGCCGAGCAATAAACCTCGTTATATAGCATCAAAATCAAGATAAACAAAGTCATTTTAGCCTCAACCCCAAAGAAAATGCAATAAAAACTCATATTGAGCCACCGTCACAAGGGAATCCCTTCCCAGCCATCAAGTGCCACAAGATAAAACTGTGGATGAACCTGTGGATGATTTGGCGGACATTGTTGCCACGTCAATTCCTACCAGTGTAACTTTCAATACTATATTGGACATCAAGTGCTAGTGCAGTGCACCAATTCAAACTGACTTCACCAAGATTTCCTATCAAAGATGTCGAACATTTTCATTTGATATCATCACCCTGTTACCCTCCATTCTTCCTTACCTTCATCTTGGAAGCCTTTTTCCCGCCTCGGATGGCATTTCCCTCAAAGGAGAACTCGTTCTCCCTGGTGACGGCCCTGCTGTCTTTGTCCCCTATGTAGGTCACCACGTACATGTCAGGGGCCCACATCTCAAACTCTCTCTCCCAGTTAATGATGGTGGACAGGGGAGCACTGACCAGGAAGGGACCTTTGGAGTGACCCTGTACCAGGAAGACAAAGTCAATATTTACATGTAAAGAATGGCTAAATGTATAACATTTGTATACAAAGAGCCTTACAATGTGCTTGTGTTTGCTACAACACACACACAAACACCTGTACCGTCCTGCCTTTAGGGTCGAGTTCCTTACTTGGAACTGACCCCCTTTAAAAGGACAGAGTTGCTGTGCGTCACATGTCTGAAACCTTTCCCACTAACATTGATTGACAGGGGAGGGCAAACTGGACGCAGCCAGTTCAGATGTTGGAAATAGCATCAGAACAGGAGAATACAAAAACACTTAAAATGCCTTGGAGGCGATCATAAAAACAGTTTTACCTCCTTGTACAATGAGTACAGGAAGACGGCGGTCTGTATGGTCTTCCCTAAACCCATCTCATCAGCCAGGATTGTGTCTGTGGCCTGAGCCCAAGAAAACCTCAGCCAGTTGAGCCCCTCCAGCTGGTAGGGGTGCAGGGTTCCTCCAGTGCTCTCCACGTAGTCAGGCTGACGATCAAACTTGATGGTTGGCTGGAAGGAAGAAACAAAGAAGAATATTGAATACATCCTGATTCTAGCTCATTTTATTCTGCCAGGGGAATACGCTTGACAACAACACTTTATTTCAGAATGAATAATTAATTAGTGCAACACAAACAAATTAAATGGTGCCACAATAACCAATGCTGTGTTTGGAGATTTAGTTTTCTTTGCTTCAAGGTTTCATAATACTTACATCAACAACTGGATTAGCAGGTGGACGCTCTGCCTTTTTGATTTTGACCATCTTCTTTAGCTTCTTGAGAGGTTTGCCATCATCGCCCATCATCAACTCTCTAAAGAAAAATGACAGATAAAAAATAAACTTATTTTCAGCTGCATTTATCATGAGCAGAATTATCCAACATGTTGTAAGTCTCTGTACCTGTGATTCCAGTACGTCTGTTTGAAGTTGTCAAACTCTGGGATGTCCATGTCTTCGCACTCCCATGTTGCCTGGTCATAGGCCAGATCTCTCCATTTGATCAAGTAATGTATGTTGTTCTTTTTATCAACACTATCATGAAAACAAAGCACACACAAGAAAGCTGTTGATGACAAAGTCCTGCGACTGCGTTTGCTCTCCAGATGTGTGCGACTGTGTAAACCAGCATTTGGTTTGTCTCATGGCACCACACCTTCAGAGCAAACTAAATGCACTGTTGCTCTTTGTAAAGGTTAAATGTGTATCGTATATGAGAATATATATGTGTCCTACGTGTGGTTGACGATGCGGTGGATCATCATCCACTCCATTTTGATTCCATAGCGGTAAAACTCTGCCTCCATTTGGATAAAGACAGGATCCTTGTTCTTCCTCTTGGTGCTTATGTTTTCATCCCCCTCACCAAAGTCGACCGGCATCGGTTCGTCCATGTCGGTCTTCCTCTGGTAGTTGCGGAACATGACCTGGCAGTTCAGCTCCAACTGGGCGGCAGGGAGGTAGAGAAAGAGACCATTGGGTTGTGTTCATCTTGTCTTGTGCGTGCATGCAGAGAAAAATACACATTGTCAACTACAAGTGGATACAGATTCAGAGAATGTGCGCTACCTGTAGCTCCTGCACCCAGGAGCAGTGCCAGTAAGACATGTTGCACCATTTTACAAAGAACTCCCTTTCCTTGCGGCCTGCCAGCGGCTGGGGATCAGTAGCATCAGCAGGGAGGTCAGCAGGCCGAGGGACAGGCGTGGGGGCCGGCGGCTCCCCCCATCGCCATGTGATTAACTTCTGGACCTTTCCTTTCATATGTGGACACTGTTAGAAAGCAGGAAAGGGAGGGGGGACACATTTAGGATATAATGCTCCTCAACGAACGGAAGCTCTGGTTTAAAAATAATAATAGTAGGAATGGGGAAGTTTTAAGACATGAGATATCAGCAAACTAAAAGCTGCTATGGATTAACTGAAATACTGGAGACGTGCACAAGATGGACTCTACATCCACGCGCACGGCGACTCCCTTGCACCAGTGCACAGCGCTCACCTTGCAGCGGGGGCAGATCCATTCTCCATTGGGAATTTCCGGGAGAGGAGGGTTGAGGCAGTGGATGTGGTAGGAGGAGGGGCAGGTGTCACAGCAAAGTAGCTCCCCACCGTCCTTGCACACCCGGCAGAACTCAATGTGGTGGTCGTCTTCCTCCTCCACCCCTTCATCCCGCCTGTCTTCTTCTTCCTCCCCTTCGACCTCAGAGAGCTCATCTCTGGCCTCCCACTGGATCCCCTCCTTCTCCTGGTGGTGGCAGAATTCCAGACAGAGGGAGGTGGTGTGGTGTGAGTGTGAAGGGGAGGGGGAGGGGGAGAGATGGGAGGGGGGCAGAGAAGGTATGCGGAACGGAGTGAAAGGAAACAAGGGTGTGGGGTGATTTTCCAGAGCGCGGGGGGTGGGGGGTGTACGTGCATTGCGCGTGTGCAGCCATATTGGAGGGGGAGGGAGGAGGGGGGGACAAGAAGAGGAAATGGGGGATGGGGGGGGTGAGACATGTGGTGGGAAATAGGAGAGGATAAATGGAAACGTGAGCAATGGGGTTGGGGGGCAGCAGAGGACAAAGAAAAAGAGAGAACAGGAAAATATATATTTAAAAACCTTTAAAAAGTCAATGCAACTTTCCAGTCAGACACTTCCACACAACAGCCCGACAGACAGGTGTAATGTTTTGCACCGTTTCTTACTCCAGGAATCGGGCCCAATCTTTTCTAACATAGGAGCCAGCGGACTTCTCTGGACAGCTCTGAGAGGTACTCACACAGTGTGGGCAGCTCCACTTGCCCTCAGGGGCCTTTTCCATGTCCGGGTCCAGGCAGACCATGTGATAAGCTCGGGGACAGGTGTCACACAAAATGATCTCTCCTCCCTGCTGGCACACCTCGCAGTAGTCCTGGTGGTCTGTCTCGTAGCCATCGCCGTCCTCCGTTTCCACTTAGAGAGGACACCCAGCGAAAATTAGCACCAAAAAAAAAATAGCTACCTGGACACAGTTAGTGTAATGGCCTTCATTTCAGCCTCGTATTTAATCTTCTTTTAATCGTCTCGGTAACAGAAACAACATTTTATTAAAGGGATATTTCAATGCCAACCTTTCTTCTTTTTCTTTGCACTCTTGGGTTTCTTCTTCGGACGGTTGCTGCGGTTGGAGCCATCCGACACCGAGAAACTCCCGTCATCAATGTCACTCTCTACCTCGGGTTCATCTTCGTCACTCTGACGGAGAGAACACGAGGAGAGGAGATTGGGAAAGAGAAAAGCAACGCGTTACATTAAAGTACATTATCAATTGTCTGATTAAACGATTGTCTCATTCTAAAACGTAATGACTGTACTGTAAAACAGAAAGAACGGGGGGCATGAAAGTATCTTACTGAAGAGCGCTTCCTCTTGCTGTTGAGGCTGCCTAGTTTGATTTTTAGTGGAGCCACCTTCTTCGGTTTGGGCTTCAGCGGAGGCTTAGCCGCGGGCTTCGACTTCTTGCGAGCATTGGGACCTGAGAGATTAAAGTTTAAATCAGGAGACGGTTTATTTTGTATTATTCATAAACAACAAACCCCCTTTATCTTCACATTTAATCATACTGTTCTCTGAACAATGATGTGTCCTTCACCTTTCCCCTCTTTGGTTTTGGCCTTGCGGAGTGGAGGCGCCGGGGCTGGAGCAGGGGGTGGAGCAATGGCCGGAGCAGGAGCAGGTGAAGCGGCCGCACTGGTCTCTGGCCCTCCGTCCGTTCCCGCCACCACCATGTTCTCCACAGCGGCAGCCACATTGGCAGCTGCTAGCGCTGCAGTGGCAGTGGCGGATCCCTACATGAGAGGACACAGCGCCGAGTAAGAATCTCTCCCATGTCAAACACAGCAAATGTTGTGAATTACAAATCTGACGTGCAAACGGCTTCAGGATTTCAATACCTTAAGAGGGTTGTTGGTGCTGAATTCTCTCCATTTAGCCATCATTAAGGTCATCATCTTGGACACAGCGATTTTGGGGTTCTTAGCTGCAATTAAAGGCCTAAAAACATAAAATGAACAAGATGTATCGTGATTCTTTATATTTAAATACATATAGACATCGCTCCTTCAATCTACTGTTGATATACAAGGGGTATCCCCACCTGACGAACTGGCTGAAGGCCTTGTAGTTGGTGAGGGAGCTGTAGTCTTCCTGAGTAAAGACGTGGTCAATGTCTTTCATGCCCCAGGCCTCCAGCAGCTGAGTGGAGCTTTTAGGCTGAAGTGTGAGGAAAGGAGGAGTTGGAAATAACAGCCAAGAAAGGCAAATTTGTCTCGTTAGTCCTGATGGCATTAATTAATTATTCACTCGGCAGCGGAGGCTAAATTAATCTTTACCTGGCAATCATCGTCATCGTCGTCATTGTCTTCTGGTTCTGGCTCTTTACGTCTGCTCTTTGAGCTGGACGAGGCTCCTTTCTCTGCTGCCGCACCACCTTTCTTCTTATCTTTGGCATTGCTGGAACGTTTCTTCTTCTTCTTCCCGGGGGCATAATCACTTCCTTCACTCGCTGACCGCACACCTCCCTCTTCTGCATCTCTATCTGCTGCTTGTACTCCAATCAGGTGCTCTGGGGAGCTGACTGGCAACTCCTGCAAAACAAAGACTTTGCAAATTACAAAAAGACACTGGTGCTATATATATATATATAGTATGTTTAATAAATTCTAAACGAAAGTGTCATCATTTTTAGTCTGATTTCTGGTAATAAATATGCTACTCTATACAGTTGTGGAGGTCTGCATGGAAAATCACACAGCTGTGCTATCATCTATTTAGCTTTAAGGTCAGTACACAGTTCATCACTAAATGCAGGTATCAAACAATCAGTCACCAAATATATTAGTCAATTGACAGAAAATGAGTTAACAATTAATCAATTAATCTATTTAATCACTGTTAAAGCTGAAATGTAAAACACTTTGCCGTCAGTGAAAACTTATGGACACCAGAAAAATTCATATTTGAGAAGTTGGAATCAGAGATTTGCCATTCTTCCTTTAAAAAGGGGTCATGACATTGAATTGATTATCAAAATAGTTGAGTTCCTTTTCTGTCAATTGACTAATTGGAAAATTTGCGAAACCCAACAATAAATCAATGATATCATTCTAATCCGAGTATGTAGGTTTTGGACTAACGGATGAAATAGGCAGTTTGAATCTTTCATCTTGGGCTCTGGGAAGGTATAGTCTGTATTATTCACCCGTTAGAGATATAATATAATCCAACCCATTAATTGAAGATTAAGAGAAAACAATCTGCAGATTCCTCAATAACACTCAGTTATTTGCAGCCCTGATTTCAGGAAATGCATATCTCTCTTATTTTAATCCCCATGCAGACTTCTCCTGGCTGATGTCCAGTCACAGGGGAATGAGATGGATGAACTAAGATGAACCCAGCAGGAGATCAGAGACATCATGATGGAGAACTGGCTCCATCGTGTATTTGATGGGCGGATCAAACATCATCAACGATGATGGACATTGTTTCCCTGATGTCAGTGTATATTTAATAATAAAGTGGCAATTGTCAAGATTTTCCTTTAAATAAGTGGCTATTAGCACATCTATCGCAGGACTGCTCAACTTAAATAATAGTTTCCTTGATTGTACTCAAATATAAATCAACAATCAACCAGGACTTGAGTGAAAACAAGGGAATTGTGCATTAAGAATGTAGAGAAACTGTATTACAAAAACCTAGTTTGTCCTCTGCAGATATATAAATATTGCAACACTGTCTTCAGTGGTCCATAAACTCAATCACAAGTGTGTTACCTTGTTCTACAATCTGCATTTATTTAAATTTTGCACTTTAAGATGATTGCCATATGGCCCAAAGAATTGTTTTTGCTGCGGTTTGAATTACTCCTGATGCAAACAGTTTTTGCCACGACTCCTTGAATTATTGACATCACATATGCACAGTAATTATGATTAATGCATTTGTTTTTCTGCTGTGAATACAACTCAAAAACAGCAAACTATTTAACAACAAAGAAATGCTTTACATAGTGTTTCAAGTAGACTTGGACAAGTCCTACTCACAGGTGCCCCTTGTGATTGTTTTAGTGTGGCCCCCGAGATATAAATTGACAGATTTGTTTACCAGGTCAAATCTGATAAGTAAAACCTCATAACAATTTTGTTCCCCGAGTCAACAAGTTGACAATGTACAGAAAAGTTCGTCAAACGGACCTCTCTGACGGGCCTCTGCCTCTTGCTGCTCCTGCACTCTCGGCTGCTCTTCTTGGCTTTCTTCTTCTTCTTCGTCTTGGGAGCCTCCTCCACGTCAGACACAGCTTCCGGGAGCTCGTCCTCCTCACCTGCGGGCGACACGCTGTCATTAGCGGAAGAAGACACGCGGGACGACCGGCTCTGCTGCAGACAGGAGAGGATGAACAGACGCGCGCACTGGCACGACTCCGGTCGCGTGTCCGTGCGCGCGCACACACACCCTGAACGCCACCACAGAACAGGTTGAAACTTGTCTGTTCTCCGGTTTGCGAAAAACTTTGACAGTTCACGCCCGCGCGTGAGAGGGCACACGCGGGAGGTTTGTGGCACGAGAGGGGTTAATAAATAAAACCCGTAACTGTGAACTCTTCCTGGATAAGTTAGCTAACTCGTCCGTAATGGCGAGTGACGGACGGGCTAGCTCGAGCTAACGTTAGCTCCCGCGAGCTCCGCGAGAGATGGACCTCCTTCAGAGGAATAAAACACGAGCTTACCGTGAAGAAGTGAGGGCTCGTCTGCGGCTCCGAAGTCCGGTCGCTCATCCTCGCTGCCCGACATGTTTGCAGCGTTTTAATTGTACGTCTTGCTGGTCGAATTAATCCCTCCTAAACCTTGCTCCTCGGTCGGCGAGGGAGGAGGGAAAATGACGTGGGACTGTTGGAGAATGGACCGGGGGGGTGTCCAGGAAGGGAGGGGGCGGGCGGTGGGGGCTGAAAATAAATAAATAAATGGCATTGGTTGGTGTAGCTTCGGTAATCCTTTCCTCATTTCCACAGCATCTCATCTAATTAACCACCTGCGTACTCAAAGAAGTTAGATAACTGGATCATCTACGCTTTGACATGATGTTGATTTGCCGGCATTATTAGTCCACGCAGGAGTGGATGAAGTAGTGTGGCATCCATCATTATTTAAAGTGTGGGCTTCAATTTCGCATTGGCGAGTTAAAACAGTACGTTGAAGTAAAGTTTAACCGTTGAAACCCAACAATCACACGTTAGAAACTTACTGTGGCGAGTGTGAGCTTAGTCCCGGGTCGAGGTGTGTGCTCTCTCTCTCTCCTTCCCTCTCTCGGCGCTAGAATGAAGTCAGGCTTTTTGTGCGGTAGTTGTTGTCATTTTGCGCTCATTCGTGAAAGCCGGCTGAATCAATGATCAGCGGAATAATAAAAAAAAGCATCCGTCAATGACCCAGAACACGTTGCTCCCCTCTTCTCTCCCCCAACCTCACAGGCAGAGCTTAGCTAACATCCTCACAAACACACAAAGGGGCAGACATCCCATAATAATCCCCCCTCCCACACTCACACAGGACTCTGCATAGTTACCTCGCAACGGACAGACCATAATACTCTGGCTGCCCCCACCCCCTCCACCACGCGCACGCGCGCGCGCGCCCGCACGCACGCACTCTGCTGCTAGACATGCACGCACCAGGCTCATTGCATGCACACTCCTTCCCCTTTCCACTAGTTGTCCCAGCCCCCTTAGCAACCCCGTTGTCATGGTGACACTCCCTCCCCTTCGCTCCTCGACAGACCATAATACTCTAGCAGTCCAAGCATACATCCCATAATATACAACTCCTAAAAAGAGAAAAAAAGAAGAAAGAAAAAAGCAGTCACATGGTCACCAGGGGAACTCAAGTCCACTGGTGACAGACCATAATACTCACTGAGCATCCGTCTGGGAGTCAGCAAGAAGTCAAAGAGCCTTCACTTGTGTCCATGTGACCCAAACACAGGTAGACTGGAGCCTTCAGTGGTGTGCAGGTCACCCAGCTGCTGAACCTGCTGCTACAGAGCTGGATGTGTGTCAAATACTTTACTGATGCAGGAGAGGCCTCCTGCTGCTATGTACTCATACACACTGCTGCTATGTACTGCTACTATACACTGGTACTATGTACTCATAGACACTGGTACTATGTACTGCTACTATGTACTCATACACACTGCTGCTATGTACTGCTGCTATGTACTCATATACACTGGTACTATGTACTGCTACTATGTACTCATATACACTGGTACTATGTACTGCTACTATGTACTCATAGACACTGGTACTATGTACTGCTACTATGTACTCATACACACTGCTGCTATGTACTGCTGCTATGTACTCATATACACTGGTACTATGTACTGCTACTATGTACTCATATACACTGGTACTATGTACTGCTACTATGTACTCATACACACTGCTGCTATGTACTGCTACTATGTACTCATAGACACTGGTACTATGTACTGCTACTATGTACTCATATACACTGGTACTATGTACTGCTACTATGTACTCATATACACTGGTACTATGTACTGCTACTATGTACTCATAGACACTGCTGCTATGTACTGCTACTATGTACTCATATACACTGGTACTATGTACTGCTACTATGTACTCATACACACTGCTGCTATGTACTGCTACTATGTACTCATACACACTGGTACTATGTACTGCTACTATGTACTCATATACACTGGTACTATGTACTGCTACTATGTACTCATATACACTGGTACTATGTACTGCTGCTATGTACTCATACACACTGCTGCTATGTACTGCTGCTATGTACTCATAGACACTGCTGCTATGTACTGCTACTATGTACTCATAGACACTGGTACTATGTACTGCTACTATGTACTGTTCTGTACTCATATACACTGTTACTCTAGACACGGTTATATGCAGTACTTTGTACTGCTACTACATGCACTGCTGATGGAGGTCAGTACATTGATTCATAAAACACACAGATGTTGCCTTCAACTTCAGTTTGTAAAGTAGTAAATATGATTTAAGTTGCTGGATATCAGTGACACATCCAATCCGTTAATATGAATTAAAAAATGTTTAATGACCAAGACATGACATTCAAGGCACAGCATCAACTACAGCTGGTAACTACGCAGTGCAAAAGAAAAATGGTAGAATACATTCCCGAAAACTTCCATTCCAGCCGGCTCCGTCTGCACGTTTCTCCGCTTTGTTCTGATGCTGCAGCACATTGTAGCTTTATGCTTACTTTGTGACATCTTTAAAAGCAATAAATATAAGCGGCCACAAAATGATCATTTTGGCTCCGCAGAATCTGTTTTGTTTCATATTTCAAAGCGAAAGCACTTGAATGTGCAACAAGTCCAAAATACACCTGAAGGCCAAATGTTCTGAATACAGACTTATTGTTACACGTAGAGAGCCACGATCTCTTAATTGCCCTTATTTATCCTGCGTTGCTATAGCAGCCTCACTGCATCGCGTCTGTCTCTATGACCAAGAACATGATCTGGTTGTCTTGCAAGTCCTTTGAGAACAACAGTCATGGCAGGTGCACGTCAAACACGTTTCCTGGTCTACAATTATATGTTGCAAGTCAAAAGCAAATGCAATCATGAATATAAAAATATAAAAATCATAAATAAGACCTGTGCCGCTCATCTCAGACTCATCCAAGTAATACATATTTGTTTCCTTCTGCACCAGAAATGCCGTTTAACAGTTTCAGCAGATTGGCCTCATATCACCTACAGGCTAAAACAGCATTTACAGATACATTAAAACATGCCTGCTGCAGCTGCACAGTTCTCCATAAATAAATAAATAAATACAAGTTGCCGTCAGACAGTCCTTTAGGCTTTGCACGGTTTGCTTTGACCCCACCGGTCTTTTAAAATGAAATAACTTGAACGTTCGACAAGCAATAACGTGGCAGTATGAGCGCCATGTTCCTTTGGTGCTGTCGGATACAATCTTTAAATCTCTTCGTCAGGGATTAACCCCTTAACGTAGACAATTTTTTCACTTTGTATTTTTTTCAAGTCATTTGAATGATCTCACCGTCTGTGACAATCATGACATATATATTACGTGTCATCCGGTTCCAGCTCTTTAGTGAAGCTTTATGAACTTAATGTGGAAAGATTAACACTGAGACGGGGCGCCATGGCTTACTATAATACCACATGTGCGCCTCATTAGGTTTCCTATACATTTTAAATGTGTATCTTAGTTTTTAAAGATGCACATAAGATTTCATTTCAGATGGTAATATCATTTACAGTAGCCACAATATTATTAATTTCATCCCAGTTTAACAGCTATTACCATTTGAAGGCCTAAATGCATTCATAGAGAACAAACATTTTTACACTTTAGCTGCATTCATTTTGGTCTCTTCTGGTTCACAGAAGATTTCTGTTGCATTAGAGAGAATATTTTCTGCATGTTGGGATGTAGAAATGTCCAGAAAAAAGGGGAAGAACGGTCCCAGCATGAGCCCAGAGGCCTCCACGGATCCTCCACAACTATGGCCTCTCTGCAGTTTTCCCCACTGTACATGCAGAGCGGAGAGCAACAAAGGCCTCTGTGTGGCCGTTGTCTGTTACTGTCGCTTGAATGGCCTTCTATATGCTCATGTGTGCGCGTACACATGCACTCACGTGCAATGCCGTCACCAACACCTCCTCCTACTCGCTCCATATCCCATATGTACTGCCATCTTTCCACCTCATACACCCCCACCACCACCACCATCCCATAATATTCATGGATCGTCCATTCCCTCTGCCCCCTCCCCCCATGTGCACACAGCTCACCGCCCACTCAGCCACCCCCACTTCCCTGCCTGACAACACCACCGCCCGCCATCCCATAATATTCATGCACACGCTCCACACACATTCATACACAGCCGTGCGTTCGGCTCTCTGTTGGCTGAGCAATGCGAGCGTGCTCATGCACAGCAGTCATGTTTCTGCCGGCGACCATCATTTCATCTGGACTGCCGAGGCAGGTTGTTGCCCTCGAGGGCAGAGAAGCAACAAGACGGAGCAGGGAGAGAGCAAAAGGTGGTGGGTTACATTTCCGTCTCACGATGACCTTGGGCGGAGATGTTGGTGAAGTCCAGAGTCCCCATTAGGCCCATCATCCATCTGGTGGTACGCGTCAGTAAGGTCAGTTTAGAGTCGAGTCCTCTGCTGCCTCCGCAGGGGCAATACAAGTCATCCCTGTGTCATGCTGAAGCTTTAACAAGCTCCGCAACCTGGATACAGTCAATCAGCACTGGACCATGTCAGCATGATAAAATGTCCACAAAATGGGGGTAAGATAAAGATATAAAAAAATAGAGGGCAAGTTATTTACGAGAGAGGGGTGAAGGGATGAGCATAACAGAGGCGCCGGACATGACAGTGGCCAGCTCATCACCATGGCGTTGCTGTGGGAGACGGCGGAAGACGTCATTTGGAGAAACAGGGGACACAAAGGAGGAATACGACATGAGGAAGACAAGAAAAGGAGTGAAGGGGGCCTACAAGAATCGCGTCTGCAGATATAGACAGAGGAAAGTGTGTGTGTGTGTGTGTGTGTGTGTGTGTGTGTGTGTGTGGATGGGGTGACCATTTACTCAGGATTTGGGTGTCAGAGGGTTCAGGTAGATGGGCCACCACACTCATCTGACTCAACAAAGCCATGTGAGCAGTTTCATCAGGTGTGGAAAGGCTGCAGCGCAACATTTGTGCTTTATTGGCCTTTATTAAAAATGTCTTTACGGTTTAATATATTCATCCACAAAATTAAGAACATGACAATGTTTCCAACCTTATCAGTCAACACTAAAAACAGATAAGATACAAAATGAATACCCATAAAAAAAATTGGAAAACAATTATTACAACAACAATAGACTTCTTACTTTGCTTTTAAAAGTTCTCACAGGCGCTTTACATACTATAGAATTTAAAAAAGGAAAAAAAGATAAATAAATTATTTGATACCGACAGAAAAATAGATTCAAATGAAATAAATTATTGCAATAGAATAGTATCAAATAGAGCATGTTGAAAAACGTCATCTAGCCCTAAAAGCTAAAGATGATGTTTCCCACTTTTTTTCTTCTCATGTAGGATCATTGAAAATAGATTTTGATGCTTCAACATTTTAGAGATTAGGTTTGATAAAACCCAGAAATAAGACTGCAGCTGAATCCAATTATAACCGAGAAAAACTGTTCAGGCTAAACTAGCTCGCTTCCAGCTAACTCTAGTTGCAGGGATAATTAAAGGCATAATATTAAGGTGTTATGGTTTATATATACACTACCGTTCAAAAGTTTGGGATCACTTAGAAATGACTTTATTTTTCAAAGAAAAGCACTGTTTTTTCAATAAAGATAACATTAAATTAATCAGAAATACACTCTACATTGTTAATGTGGTAAATGACTATTCTAGGTGGAAACGTCTGGTTTCTAATGAAGTATCTCCAGAGGTGTATAGAGGCCCATTTCCATCAACTATCACTCCAGTGTTCTAATGGTACATTGTGTTTGCTAATCGCCTTAGAAGACTAATGGATGATTAGAAAACCCGTGCAATTATGTTAGCACAGCTGAAAACAGTTATGCTGGTGATATAAGCAATACAACTGGCCTTCCTTTGAGCTTGAAGTTTGTAGAACAAAATTAATATTTCAAATATTAATCATTATTTCTAACCTTGTCAATGTCTTGACTATATTTTATATTCATTTGATAAATAAAAGTGTGATTTTTCATGGAAGACACAAAATTGTCTGGGTGATCCCAAACTTTTGAACGGTAGTGTATATTGTATATATATATATTTATGTATATACATATACAATATATATATTGTCATATTACACAGTTTGACTAGGTTGTTTAAGGGGTTGTACATTCCACAATATATAACAATTAAAGCATAAAATGATGCTTAAAATCGGAATAAAATGTGGGTTTACAGTCTCACCATAAATCTTGGTTGCGTCATATCTCGTGTGGGATGAAAGAAAAATAATAGGTTATTCTTTTACAACTCCAAAAAAGAAACACAACTGGAAGAAAAGCTTATATTGCACCTGCAGATAAAATGATTTAGTGCTGACCTCATCTGTACTGTTCTTAGAAGTTTCACATTACTTCACTACGCAGGAAGACAAGAGGAGGGAAAACTACCAAAGGAACTGTGAAAACTTGCACTGAAATTGAATCATCAATAATCAGTGTTAATCATTTCCAAGAAATGAAAAACAATCATGCAATATAGACTTTATGCTATAAATGTTACGTATTCTTCAGTACATAAAAAAGGAAAACATTGTTTCGAGAATACTATTAAATAAATCCACACATATAATGTATTTTTTTCTAAACGCATGTGTCACAAACTTGCTTTGTTATTCTTTACTGCTTTTTTTCCAGTGTAACACCCATCCGCTCTCTCCTTGTGCCCTCCGGTCCCTCCTTTCCCTCCTTTCCCGTGATTTATTTGCCTCAGTTCCAATATTTGTCGGCAGTGTGTTTTCTTCCCCTTGTCTAAATGTCATCCCTTCTTCTAAGACAATATGGGCAATGGGAGAGAGGGAGAACGAGAGGGCAAACGTGGGGGAGATAGAGGAAGGGGAGGTGGCGGGGGACTCGTAAAATGAGCAACAAAGTTTGGGAAAATTAAACATTAGGTAAGACGCAGACATGTCCACTAATGCGGAGACAGAAATGCGACGTCATAGTTTGTGATGTGAGGATTTCTTGCGAGACGTCTGAACGGCCAATACTGCTGCTGTCGTATTTCTAAAGAGGAAACAAAAGGCTTCAGTTTGTCTTCTCATAAAATGTTTCTCAGCTCCAAATGCACGACACATACACACACACACAAACACACACACACACACACACACACAATAACACACATGAATACAAGTGGGACAAAGAAATAACACACACATAAAGTTGTGACAATCATTCAAAGAGCATTATCTCCATCGCCGGCTCAGATTTGAGGTCACATGCCAACACACACAATAGAAAGCAGACTTACACTCGTAATACTTACGTAGTACAACTATTATCCATCCCCAAACCCCCTCCTCCTCCTCCCCTCCCTCCGCGTCACTCCTCACCCTGGATCACGCCTGTCCTCTCTCTCCCACCCTCCTTCTCTACCTCCTTTATAACTCATCACTCCCATCTCACTGCTCTCACTCATTCTTGCCGTTTCAACCTGGAATGGGCACTTTATGGACACTTGCTGACACAATGTTTTTGTAAAAGTTTAATTTTACTTCTGGATTTACATTTTTTGTTTCTGCGAGGAGAAAGATCTACAGAGTTGTTCAATTAAATATTGAATATGGACATATGGACTTACTTCTCTCGGATGAGTTTGGCTTGCACTGTGAGCATGCGTCTGCTGTCACTGACAGCGTGAGGGAAGAAACGGATGAACAACTCAACTGATTGAAATTGGGATTCAATTCTTATTTGATCAATTCATTATAATAATATAAAAAGGAAGGGCACCAAAGGATAACTGGTTATCACTGGCTATGATCTGGTAAGAATCAGTGTTACTTTTGGAGCTGTGTGTTCAGTCGTCGAGCGGCAGCGGCTTCACACGAAAGGTTAAAACCTGAATATTCATTGAATAATTGTTCATTTAAAAGGTTATTTTAAACTATCCTGTCTTGCCCCTGTTCCCTTGTCATTGCAACAGATATGCGGGGGTCCTCCCCAGACTCTGGGACTCAGACGTAAACCACCACAAAGGGACGGAGCTCTTTGACTGGAGGCGGGCAGCGTGCCGTCCAAAGACCCGGCCTGACGCACGCAGAAGGACAGACAGACAGACAGTCTGATGCCAACTGTCTCCACTGTCAATCTCACGGCACCACTCCTCCTCCTGTTGCTATGGGCAACCCACCCCACCATGGCAACCAACTGGCTGTAAGTCTAGCGTGCGAGGGAGAAAGAGAAAGAGGGAGTTTGTTTGTCATGCTATAACTTTTAAAAGATGGTGACATGTCTCTAAATCTCTTTCAGTCGCTCCCCTCTCCTTCTTTGTCTCACTCCTGGTGACCTTTTCTCTTTTCTCTCTCTCTGCCTGGTCTTCCCCTTGTTTCCATCCTCTCTAAAAACTCAGCCCGGTCGTTACCTCTTCATCCTTTTTGTACTTTCTTTTCTCTTCCTTATTCCCTCCCTCCCGCTTTCTTCATTATACATCCTCTCTTTTTGCCCCTCTGCCCCATATTTTTTCCCGTTCAAAAACCTGCTCAAAAGTCACTTTCACCACTCCCCGCCTTTGTGTCCCAGCTCCCTGGCGCGGCTGCCTCGCTCCAGGCCCGTGTCCGGTGCTGCCCCATGTGCGAGGCTGAGGGGGCTGACCCCGGGGCAGGTGGGGGTGTGCAGGGCGCGAGGGGAGGTCATGGAGTCCGTACGCAAGGCAGCCGAGATGGTCATAGAAGAGGTTTGTTCAGAGGGTCTCAGCGTCGACCTGCAGGCCGTTGATGTCGTAACACGTTATCTCACTGCTACGCATGTCATTGTCAGTGCCAGCACCAGTTCAGGAACCGACGCTGGAACTGTTCCACCACCCCACGTGGGATCAATGTATTTGGCAGAGTCATGAACCAAGGTTTCAGCATATCGATAATGTGTCACGGAGAATTTTTACATGCTGATAAATCCATACATTGAACAACTTGAATTTCTGCATCATGTGCGCTATCTTGATTTTAGGGACTCGTGAGGCGGCCTTCGTGCACGCTTTGTCCTCAGCAGCCGTGGCCGTGGCTGTGACCCGAGCCTGCACCCGCGGGGAGCTGGAGCGGTGTGGCTGTGACAGGAAGGTCAGGGGGGTCAGCCCCGAGGGTGAGCTTGGATTCCATTGTATCAAACTCGAGTCACACACATATAAAGCCAAAAAACTGCTGCTACACTTTTCTGTGGGTTATTTGGCGCCCTGATGCCTGCAACAGTGACGCCAGATATTATTCCATCAATACCGTCTCTCCGTCCAACCGCAGGTTTCCAGTGGTCAGGGTGCAGTGACAACCTGTCCTACGGTGTGGCTTTCTCCCAAACATTTGTGGATGAACCAGAACGAGCCAAGGGGCTTTCGGCTGGGCGCCCGCTCATGAACCTCCACAATAACGAGGCCGGCCGAAAGGTTGACGTCTCAGTTCATTTACACGTCTGTGACCTCCGTGAGATTCAATGTACACTTGCTTATAATAACTTCATGTCATCCTCAGGCCATCCTTCACAACATGCAAGTGGAGTGTAAGTGTCACGGCGTCTCCGGCTCCTGTGAGTTGAGGACCTGCTGGAAGGTCATGCCCCCATTCAGGCGCGTTGGTGTTGTGCTCAAAGAACGCTTTGACGGAGCCACGGAGGTATCAGAAAACACATCGTGCTTCTTTCAGCTCAGTCGCTGAACATATGAAGCGGCCACTAAGATATGAAAGCACATTCTCAGTATCAAAGTTCCCAGTCCGTCTCTTCCTCCTCTTAGGTCCGCCTGACTCGTGTCGGATCCAGAACCGCTCTGCTCCCCCGTGATCCGCAGGTCAAACCCCCTGCTGCCAGAGACCTTGTGTACCTTGCTCCGTCTCCAGATTTCTGCCATCTAGACCCTGACAACGGTATCCCTGGGACCATTGGTAGGAGATGCAACGGTAAGAATACCTCACAGGGCACACATCCAGATTATCCAATTCATCAATCACAACAATCACATAGAAGTGATGCTGCCGTCTTCTAAAACATTCCCAGGAACGTCTCGACTGGCACCAGATGGCTGCGAGCTGGTGTGCTGCGGGCCGGGGTACCGAGCCGGCCGGGCAGAGGTGGTGCAGCGCTGCTCCTGCAAGTTTTCCTGGTGCTGCTCAGTCCGCTGCCAGCAGTGCAAGAACACAGTCACCATTCACACCTGCAGAGTCTAGGAGGGCTCAAACTAGACCGAACCGGTGGAGCAGAACGATTTGAAACAAACCCACGGGACCGACACTCGTGAACACGAGACGGGAAGAAGACGCCGTAGATAGTGACGCAACAACTCGTCTTAAACTCTCGCCAAAAGCAGTGGTAATTCAACTCATTTTTGACTGAGTCAAGGCGGCCAGAGTTAAGTTTGAGGATTGTTGTAAAAGCTGCAAAGTTAGTAAAAAAAATGACAAAGCATCAACAGTAAGCAAGGTACACACTAATATCACCGCCAGGTGGGCAGGCACAACGCGCTCACACGCCGTTAATCTCGAATTTAACTGACAAAGCGTTAAAAGCTTTAATTAACTCCAACTAACAGGGAAATGTTGCAGCACTCTTCTTATTTTATGCAAATTATTTTTCGTCAAAGACAAGCAGGTCTTTGAACATTTACTGTGTTTAAGTTTAGGTTTATTTATTTGTATACCCAAGTATTTGCTTCACTTCAGCAGACATCTTAAATAGAAAAAATAACTTCTTCTTCTGTTAGTTTCTGTCTTGTGTTCTGCTCCTCGCCTTGTGTGTCCTGCTCTTCTCTTCCTCTATGTTCCTGCTACAGCAGCACTTTTAAGGCTGTTCAAGAACTCTAATAAATACAGTAGTTTTATCCAAAATACCACATTATGTTTGAGTTTCTTATTGACCTGACGTGTCGAAGATATTGTCACACTTGAAATTCTTGACTCCGACAAACAGGTGAGCTTCCAAGTGAAAGGTACCCTGTCGAGTGTTTGACCAGCGGATATTGAGTTCAAGGCCGGGTCAGGATGGTCCAGGCTGGACATGAGTGAATGAATATGCATGCTTCGTTGTATGTGTATCTTATATTTTAAAAAGCTAGTATACGTATGCCAGCCCTAAAACAAAGATTGAGTAGTAGTGCTGTGACACATTAAAAACATTGCAATTCACCGGCAGAAGGCAGGAAGAAAAAGACGGCTAACTAATGGAAACTATGCAGGTTGCAAAATATACAAAGATTAGAAACAATGGCTTTAAGAAGAATAAAATGTATTCAACACATTTGTTAGGCCTCAAGGCACGCACAATGTTTTTAGTGAGTAACAATGAATGTGGACATGAGAAATACTTTTTAAAGTGGCTAACTAGTTATCCCTCTTATGATTTGTCATACATGCAGTATTTTCCCTCCAATATACAAAACAATGACTACTTTCCATGTCATTAAACCGTTTTATTAAAAATATCCTGTGATTACAAACACCCAGAAAATTACTAGCAAAGGTTAGCATCTCAATCTGCATCAAGATTAAGATATATTCAAAAAATTACAACTTAATTTGTTATATTATCAATTGCTCCAAATTGGTAGACTAGCAATGAAAAAAAAAAATCTTGATAAAATAAAAAGGTAAATTTAAAAATGAATAACTGTTAACATTTTCCCAAAACAGTCACAAAATTAAAACAATATACATAAAATGACAATAAAATAGATATTCATAATTCAACTGAAGAGGGGGACATTGGTGAAAATGCACTTGGCCTCCCCAGAAGTCAGCAACCTTTACAGACATCTATCTTTTTTTGGAATGACAATACATTTCTTGTGCTTCCATCACTTAATCCAAAAGAGTCCGGAAGGAACGCAAATAGAGTAACACTCAGCATTAAGTTGCCCCTTTAAATGAATGAATCAAAGTTCACTGAAAGACTAGATGCTAAGTGTTTCCCCATTTATATTTCACAACACTGAATGTTAAAGAACAAATGGGCCAAAATGAGTAAAACAGAGGAGGTAAAACTATTAACTATATAAAATAATCCGTCTTGAAAATAAATGGAGAAATAGTGGCAGGCAGGGGGGGCCCGCCCCACCTGGATATTTATAGAGAACACTGCAATTTCTAAAAGCTTTCCAAAAAGGAGATGGGTGACATGCTGAACCTTTGCTCCCCCAGCCTCTTTTAAAGTTTATTTTGAAGGCACAATCAATGTACACGCGCTTTAGAATAAGTCTCAATGGCATTGTACCTCCCTTCCCCTTTTGGTTGGTCCTTTTTTTCATCATGGCCATTGATCTGTCTCATGTTTTGATTCACCCCACCTATTACTCCGGTACGTCTCCCGTTGTCGTTGTTCATCTATAGCAGGACACACCTCTTTTTGTTTTTCATCTCAGGAGGCTCCAGTGCTGCCAGGATGGCCTCGTCAAACACATTCTTAAGTCCTCGCTGGTTGCAGAGAACAGAAATAAAGACAGAGAGTGATCATTTAAAAACAGACTATTATTAGAGCCTGGTTTATCAAATCAATTTCACAATGTGATGAAAACTCAACAATGCCTCATACCTGTGTCAGAGCAGAGCACTCCACGTATTTGACAGCCTTTAGCTCGCGAGCAAGCTTCTCTCCGCTCTCAAGATATAGGGGGCGCTGTTTGTTCTTCGCCAGCTTCTCGATCGTGTTGCTGTCTTCCCGAAGATCCACCTGAGTGCCCACTAACAGGAAGGGTGTGCGTGGGCAGTGGTGAGAAATCTCAGGAACCCACTGGAGGAAGTAAAATATTAAGATTAGATGCATGTTGTCTTCACCCCTTTCTAGAACTGGGTACCTCGATACTTTTTGGAACTAAATAAATGTGCTTCATGCTTGAGATTTGAAAACTGTCATAGTTTTATATGAACATATAATATTGTTTGTGTTTAGGCAGCATGTAATATTTGAGAACTGTAGTTTGTTTAATGAAAAAAAGAGTACAAAGAGTAAAAATTTAGATTTCTCAGTTTCAGGAATAAAATAACAAATAGATTATCATATCTTCTCTAGTTTTAGAAAAAGTGATACAATCTCAGTCCTTGTTATATCAGTAGAACTGACAGGATTAATAGAAAATTATATTTCAATATTTAATTAACTATTTTGATAATAGATTCATTTTTAACAATCTAGTGAGAAGAAACTACAAATTTCCCCAATTTCAAAGACATTTTATTTATTTATGTAAAATGTATTATTTGAGAAAATAAGAAGAATTCAAACCTAACCCTACAAGTCAAACTTAACACAAACATCAAGGTCATGTTTTTTTCTCAACCAGTGAAAAGAAGAAAAAGAAGATTTTTAAACTGACCTTTTCTTTGACGTTTTCAAAAGATGATGGGGAGATGACGGAGAAACACACGAGGAACACATCCGTCTGTGGGTAGCTGAGAGGACGCAGCCGGTCATAATCCTCCTGACCTGTGAGCAACAATCACAAGAGAAACAAACGTTCTTCTACTGGTTTTAAAGTGACCGACATGAAAACATTTTTAAAAAGAGTCCTTCACAAACGTTCTCGTTACCTGCTGTGTCAAATAGGCCGAGTGTGTAGGGCTCCCCCCCAATCATCACCGTCACTGCATAATTGTCAAAAACCTTTTTGAAGAAAACACACAAATACAAATAATTAAAAATGCAGCATGTTTGATTATCGCTTTGAAGAATTAATAAAAAGACCAAGCATTTCAAAGTCGACGCGTTTACTTTGTACTGCGCTTTTCAACACGACTCAGCCTTCAATAAATCCTCTTACCGTCGGCACATATTCTGAAGGGAACTTGTTGGTTGTGTAGGAGATCAGCAAGCAGGTCTTTCCGACTGCACCGTCACCTACCACGACACATTTTATAGTCTGCATCTACAGAGATAAAGAGAAAATAGGAAACATCATGAGCCCAGCATATATCAGAGTATAGCCAGACAGAGAGGAAGTAACCACATGTTTACATTAACGGGCCAGGTAATGTTACGGATGACAGGCTGACAAAGAGATACCACAAACATAACAATGTGCAACCACTTTGCAGTACAAAGCAGCCAGGTACATTTACTAAAGCACTGTAATGTTGGGCTAATTGTACTTTACTTGAGTGTTAATTTGGTCAAGTTACACTTCTCCACTACACAAGGGGAACATTGCATCGGTTTGACTTTTTCTACACATTTATTTGACATGTATAATTACTAGTTGGTGACTCGTAAAAATGATCTGTTCCTTAACTCGCTCCAACATTTCAATGCTGCTTGCACAACCATGCATCAGTAATTATAACCCAATATTATAATATACCACTTTATAGCGTACTGCTGTCTAATGAGTACTTATACTCGACTAAAATTATCCTGAAGAAATAGCCAAATAAGATTTTTAATAGAAAGATAACTTTATAAAGTATGACTCATTAGTACACATTAAACGGCACCAACAGTTTTTGAAGTAGTTAAAATCAGCTTAACCGAGATCAGCTACGACTTTACATCGCTTTTCACAAGATCATGCATCAGAATCAAATGATACACAGGAGTAGTTCTCTCAGGGACCTTTCTTTGGGAGAACTTTTTTAGGAGTGGAAGTGTAGAAGTATAGTTCTTACATATTGTTAAATACTTTGTAAACGATACAGTACATTACTAAAAGATATCTTACTGAGAAAGATTTATTTCTTACATTATAGTAATGCATTATTCGTAGTTATTGTCTTATTTTAATCCACCGTATTTATTTGACAACCAATGTGACTAAATATTTTTCAAATTGAGATTTCACTGTATACAGAATACAGAATAGTGTTTCTGCTATTTAGCAGAGGAATACCAAAAAGACAAAATAATAGAAATATCTTCCAACTTCAACTGAAAGCCTCTGTAATGAAACTCTTCACGTGTTATCATATGCAGGTGTGAAAGGCAACCAGGTACATATCACAACACACGACAGGGCTCGTGTCGATTGCTAAGCAATACAGTGCATCTGCTCCAGGCTGAGAACTTGTTTGATATTGTTCGAGGCCATTTTCAGGACTGAAAGCAAAGTGTGTACTAGTACAATTTATCAATGAACCGATCACATTTCTACACTTTTTAATGGTTTTAGTACACTAAAGAAGTGGTATTTTGGGGTGCAAGTAAAGAGCAATTATACCGCTGGAAGTAAAAGTACAAATATTCACATTAATTGTGCTGTGCTTGTTACTAAACGCGGATTAATGACAGTGAATCACTTCCGCATCGGCGACATACCAAAGATGTTGGAGAGAGAAAAACGACGGCCTATCAGCCCAATGCAGCTCTGACGCGGATACTCTCCACACTTCCGCTAAATAAAATAAGCAGGTAATTAGACTAACTGAGGTTTAAACTTTAGAAAATCGCTTAAACTTGATGAGCTATAACTGACATAGAAACGAGATGTTAAAGTTGAGCCACATTAAATTACGTGAAGTCAATTAAGTGATCGTTTTGGCTCAGATTGATAAAGTGTAAAAAGGAAAAGTGTCAACTGTCAAACTGTTTTCGCCCTTATTAAACTAACAACAGTTTAATCTGTAAAGAAAAACACGATTAAATACTCGCTCAAACAGCGGGGAAACAGACAACAACTTCAACACCCAGATTGACGTTAGCCAACTCACTAAACTTGATGGCTCGGAAACTTTAACATTACGCAAATTTAGAAACAAATTCAAAATATTTGTCCTCTCGGTAGGAGCTTTGTATTGTTAAAGAACCACTCCACAAGTTTGCCACTGTATAGTTAATCAGAAATAGTCATTTCAGACTGTTTTTCTAACTCTACTTACCGTTTTTCTTCGGACAGGTTAGGCGTTGGTTACATCCGGGTTTGAGGGTCGAATTACTTAGTGCGCAGTCGCAGACCGTCCTAGCCACACTTACATTTTTATAATATGTAGAATAGAAACAGTGCCGACTTGTGGACAGAATGGCACATAGCATGACATTTAATCTATCTATCCATCCATCTATCCATCTATCCATCTATCCATCTATCTATCATTGTGTGCCTATACCACACATATGTGACCTGTACACAGATTATGATTATGTTATGTTTTAATAGGTCATACAAACATATTTAAAATAAACCAAACTACCACAAACAGTGGGAGCCATGGACCCTGTCAGGGTCTGGGCCGTGGGACCAGTCGGTTCTGAATCCAGCTTTGATTTCCTTTTCACATAAGTATTGACAAATCACAGTAGGAAAAGCTTGATATGTATTTGCATTAGTTTCAAGGTCCTGTCATTGTTTATGTTGAATCATTGTCACATGACTTGGAGACTTGAGTAGATATGGCTTTCTCAAGTCAATATGCTATGTATGAAAAGAGATGATTGTAGAATACTGCTCTTTTGGAATCTGTTTTAATATTAAACTCAATTTCTCTAAAAAATAATAACTCTTAATATATGTTTATTATTGTCTACTTTATTTGTTGATTTTTTTTAATTAAAAAAATATATTTTGCTTGGCACAATTTCGAATTCTAAATCAGGACATTATAATCAAAACATTGCTATGAAAGCCTCTAGGGAAATACTTTATTTTGAAAAACAAAGAGGCCGGAAGTCACTGACGTTAGCTCCGATGCTAACTTCATAGTAGAGTTGCTTCTCTTTGTCAGAGGACTGACTTCCGTTTTCATGTTTGGTCCAGGTTTCTGGAATTCACTATCTCGTGAGACTCTGGGCCATCTCTTGATTTGATTAACAGAAGTTGTGACTTCGTGTTTTCGAGACGGAGCTAATAAAAGGAGCTCCTTTTCAGCCTGTTCTCAGTTTGAGCCCGTCATTTTATTTTATCCTTGAAAAACACGACTGTTTACCCAGCTAGCTGGCTAGCATCAGCCAGCTGAGTAAAATCACCTAGCATGTTTCGGTTCTTGAATGACGTTGATGACGACCCCTACATGATGTAAGTACTGGCATTAATTTTGTTTTGTTGGGACGCTGTGATCACCACGTGCTCTGCAGGAGCTGGAAAACGTGCATCTTGGCACGCTGAGTGCTATTTTTTCCACTGTGCTTTAAGCAGGTACCTAACGTTACTCCAGCCAGCTGTGGGGGCCTACAGTGGTCCACCATATTGGATAGACAATAACAAAAAACAACAAAAAAAGCTGTCAGACCGCTGTAGCATTTGGTTAACCAATCAGTAGCTAAAATGGCCAATTAGCACTACTTGTAGAACTTCCCTTTCTTTCCCAATTAACTTTGAGATTGGGATTTTGCTAATTGATGGCAGTGGTTTAGTGGTCTCGGTCCTGAGACATCTTTTACATACCGGTACCTGAAGAGTATCACCCCCCACACACATGTAACAGATCCATGAAACCATCCTTCTGTTTGCTAGATACGTTTACATTCATTGACATTTACAAAACACTGATTTGGAAACATCTATCTTCAAGATTGAACAACCAATTGAGGAGTTGTTGAAGAACTTCTTGCAAACAACACAAAGAACAGCATACACACGTGTATGTCATCTTGAGTTGAACCTTCATTGATACGTTATTTAAATAAACAATTAACCCGCAACAATGTTGACAATCTATTAGTCATGCAAGTCATTTGTCAAGCTTTTGTCTGTTTGGAACTTATTGTTCTGGACATCTTTTTGTATACTATTAAATCGATTATAATTAATAACAATTAAATTAAATTATTTTACTTAATAAAACAAGCTCTGAGAAAATACAAAACAATAATCTATAAATGGTAAAATTATAATTGAAATCTGTACATATTTAATAAAGGAATAAATACACAAGATTACAAATCTGACATTTTATACAAACCTTCTGTACTCGAAACATAGTTCTATGTACACTTCAAGTTGTACAAGCTTACGCCCTCGTGTTATTTTCATATAGTTACCCGGCTCCACCCAGTCAATCCTCAAAAGGTCACCAGAAGTCAAAGTGTTTCTGTGTGATCTGTGATTTCTTCTAGGGATCCATTTGCAGCTCACAGGCAGCAGATGAGGCTTATGTTTGGACCTTTTGGAATGGATCCCTTCGCGCTCACCCCCCAGATACAAGCACCCCGTGTGCCACGCAGACAGGTAACTGTCCTCCATGTTGACCGCCTGTATTCATCTGTTTTGTTTATTTCATGTGTATGATATGCCCATTAGTTTATGGATTGTATTTTTAATGTTTATTTTAAGATGTATATTTCTTTCTAGGCTGGTCCACTGACCCCATTTGGCATGATGGGAATGGTGAGTAGCTGCTTCTATGACCTCCTACAATACCTTAAAAAATACAATGTTAATTTATTATTGCAGATTACACGTGTCATCTGTGAACTGACACTGTGATCAAAACATTACCCGGGCTTCAGGTGGAAAGCACAGCATTGGGTGAACAGTGAACTTCAGTTATTCTTGTTTCTGATGACATGAACCAGGGTTAGGATTTAAAATAGATGTGTGGTCAAGATTGGGTTTTCAAATAAAGTTGCGTTTCCTAAAGTTTACATAGATATACTCTGTAAATGCACATTGCGCTATGAGGTGAGAATAGACGAGTCTGTGCTTGTCTTTTCTCCCCTTATCAACAGATAACCAGTGATCACTGGACAAAAGCCAAAATAATATGATGACAGAACTCAAAAAGCGTGTTTTATGCATCTTCTTGCTCTGAAAATGAAACTGAGGGCTCAAAGGACGACAGCTGTGGCACCGAACTGACAACGAATGCTGCCATTTCATATACTTGACGTTTCATCAGATGAGATTTTAAAATATCTGCTTGAATGTATTTTTGCAGGGAGGAGGAGGAGGGTTCATGGATATGTTTGGCATGATGGGAGAAATGATGGGAAACGTGGTAAGTAGCAAATAAACAGAAAGGTACACTTCGTGAATGAATCCTTTGTTTGAACAGTTCTTCTATTTACTCTGTATTATTTTTCTTCTTGTAGGACAGGATGTCCGGCTCGCCGAACTGTCAGACGTTTTCCTCGTCAACAATGATCTCCTACTCCTCTACGGACTCCGGGCCTCCTGAAGTTTATCAACAGACCAGCGCGACGAGAACGGGCCCGGGAGGGGTGAGAATACCTTGTGAATAGTGTTGAAATGGTTACGGTAACACCGAGGGAGGGCTGATGAGTGACACATTAGTATGATTTCTCACCTCGGCCTCCGAGGGCAAGCCTGTCTGGACGTGTTGCCGCCATGCTTTCTCAGTCCAGGCGTGCCTGTGGCCTTCTGGCCTCATAAACCATGAAATCACCAGTAATTGTTGGGATGATAAATAGATCATGTACACTATAAAGTCAGAGTTGTCATTCAAGTTCATTCAGAGTGCAGAGCGTCCGGCTTGTTTTTGTAAACCGAGGGTTCACATCTTCCACCTCAGATCCGTGAGACGCGACAGTCGATGAGGGACAGTGAAAGCGGCCTCGAGCGTCTTGCCATTGGCCACCACATCGGGGAGCGTGGACACGTAATGGAGCGTTCACGAAATCGCCGCACCGGAGACCGCGAAGAACGACAAGACTTCATTAACCTCGAAGAGAGTGAGTCGTTGCGCCAGAAAGAGATTTCTGTTGATGGGGATCCACTGTTCTTGTTCGACGCCGATCGTGCGCCAGCGCCACGAGACGTGTTGTTTGTGTCGCTTGACAAGCTGCCGTGTGCTCCCGCTAGCTGAAGCTGGAGCGTTTGACGAGGAGTGGAGGAGGGAGGCAGTAAGATACGTCCACCCGACCGCCCGGGGGATGGAGTACGGCCGAGATCGACGGGGAGGAGGCCAGCAGCTCGCCCTTACGGCCCCTCCTAGCTCAACGACCCCGCCAGGCCTTCGGGACGACTCCCCAAGACACCGTCAGGCCCAAACCCGTCCGCGTTACGACTGGTGAGAGGTAAGAGGGAGTATCTGCTGCAGCTTTGATTCTCGGGATCAGTCGAGTCCAGCCGTGATGGGTCGGGGGCATCGGGCTCTAGTTTCGCTAAACTTGCTTCAATGTGGATTTTCATTTACATGACTCTTTTTAGCCAATTTTAGCTGTTTACGTACACTTTGTTTTGTGCCTGCAGATAAAAATTAAGAAATTACAGTCATAAAATATATACATTTTTTATATTAACATTGTCCCCATTACAATTTGAGCGCTGACTGTTTCTCTATTTCTGTAAACTAAGCTGCTCGATTCATTTTGTGGTCACAATTCCTGAAGCTAACTTAAGGAATTTGGTGCACAATTTTTTGTTATATTCATGATTTAATTTGTTTTGGCCAATACAATCTTATGCGTTTTGTTTCAGCTGTCAAATATCCGATCAATATAAGCCTTTAAACTTCAGTATCCAGTATCAACGAGTCAGTGTATTTAGTTTCTTGAATCAAAGTAGCTGAAACGATGTCAGTTTTCTCAGCACGTCTGAAACATTAAGTTTCCGGTGAGAGATTCAGTTCATCTTGAGGACAAAAAGCTGCACAGAGAACAACGTTTTGTCCAGATATGATGCAATAAAAGGCAAACAAGTCAGTTAATTGTTAGACCCTCGATTCAGATACGACAAAACTCCCCCCAAAAACCTTTTTAGGGGGAGAATTATGGCAGAGATTTCAGGAAGAGCAAGAAAGGAGGACTCCTGAGTGTAAATATATGAAGAATATGGATTTACATGGACGTCAAGCAGCTACCAGCGGCCGCCAAACAGAAGTTGTGAGATAAGACGGGGCTACCGACGCTTTTTAAAATGATGTCATTCTGGTAACCGTGTGAGGCTCCCGCTGTGTACACTGGACAGTGACCGTTATATTGCACTGTGAGAAGGGTCTAATGAACTGTATCACACTGCACAATATACAGTTTGAGTCATGTCAGATTGCTTGTTGAATATTAAGTCTACAATCTAAATGAAAGAGGAGAAATAGTTCTCCCACTGAGGATTTGTTCCTAATTTTTTTTTTAACGGTCGAAACTGAAATATCTTCGAACACCAAACCGCTGAATTTGCTTTTGTTGCTTGCATCTGCGATCTCCTTTTAACAAGTTAAAGATTGTTGAAATGCTCTGTGGATCCCATCTTCTGTCTGTAACCAACTCTGGGGCCTTGGTTGACTCTCCCTGCAGGTGTCACACGTGGGCGACTAGATGGAAGAAGTGGAGGGAAGATTTCCCCGATGCTGTGAACCACGCTGAAGATGGAAGTTGATGATCATCACAACTGCCCGTCATAAATGTTTGATATGACTGGACTGTCTATTCATGAACAACATACAAACACACACACACACACAAAACAGAACCCCACACGCTTGGTAGTTACATTGACAGGTCTCCTTCTCCTCTGCTACACTCGACACACACACTCAATGCACCCGTGTGCAAACATGGGTATAACTACACTCACTTTATATATACTCATTCTCAAAACTTGACATGTGTTTTTGCCCACTGCACTTAAGTGCTACAGTATACAGTACATAGATCTGCTGTACAGTCCATTTTATGTTTGTGAAGACACTAGTGTCAGTGAATTGAATTGTATACTGTTAACCAATTAATCTAACGAAATAAAAGCTCATTAAACATTGTTAGATAATAATTCAAATGTGTCTCTATTGTGGTTGTTTGAGATTTCATGCCTTGTGTAATAAATCATTAAGTGTTTTCTAAAACCGAATCGCACAACTTATCAACGTACAGCTGCAAAGCAATGAATGTGTCGAGTCCTTTACGGGTCGTTTTCTGTCTGTTGTGTTCAGAGTGATTGGGTCTCTGCAGATGTCGAGCGTGCTCCGATTCTGCTGCTTTGGTTCATTATTGAACTGACCAATCAGCTGTATGTATTTTTCCCCACTGAATGTGCAGTATGGGTGCTCCCTCTTCCCTCTGCCGTCATGTCTGCTGGTCATGTGACATCCAGATGGAGCACACAAGTGGAGCAGCCAATGAAAACCTTCTGGTTTGACGAATCACTCCCATAGCAGGCTCCCTGCCTGCCTCCTTCTGTCCTCGCTGTATTTTTAATTACATCCAAGACTATTTTTAAAACGCTCGACCTTCCCCCAACAAGCGCCGCTGTCCCCGTCTACCTGTCTTCCTGTCTCCTTTCATCTCCGTCATCAGATCTCTGAAGTCCTCTGACGAGGCAGCTCGCTGTGTGCATCTGGCTTTGCTTAGATGTTTTCTCCTCACCGTTCCCTTGTTCAGATATATTCTGCATCCACATCTAAAGTAATCAGATGCTTGATTCCTAAGTGTTAACTTCCCAGCCATTTGTTTGCAGGATAACGGCACAAATCAAAGGTTAATGTCAGCAGTTTCCTGGGGAAATATTTGCACACGTCATGAGTGCCACAGCGATTTGTTAGCTGATGAGCAGATGTACACTCAGCAAGCCGTGCCAAACAAACAGCAGCTGGTGGGAAGTCGGGGAGACAATGTGGAATGCAAATGGAGTCCACCAAGAAGGGTGACTGTGCACATCACAACATAGATTCTCCTGCAGCTTCACTTCAACCACAGAAATACATGTAACTCCTGCTATCCCGCTCTGTCCCTCTTTCCGCTCTCTTCTCCCAGTTTGCTTCCCTCCCCTCTTCGTCTTCCAATGACTCACACGCTCCCCCTCCCCCCGGTGTGTCATACGTCCCCCCCACCCCCTTCTCTCTCCTCCCCATCCCCCTGTCTCTCTCCCTCTCAGTCGCCCACATCCGCTCACTTTCTGCACTCGCCTTCAAACAAGCTGCAGGTAACGCTTAAAAAGATTGATCTATTTCTTCGTTGCCTCCATCCCTCTCAAACCTCCCTCTCCCTCCTCATTTCCTCCTGTTCTGTGTGTTCTCATCGCCTCGTCTCTCCATTGGTCCACATTCTCAGTCACGGACCTAAACAGCTCAACATTTGAGCTGCTTGTGGTCCGGAATAGGTTGACAGTAGATTCATAAATAGGAATGTGTTATTAGCTTTTGATTTGTGTTTCCTTCCATCTGTATATGTGTGCTTGTTTGTGTGTGCCAGCATCTTCCTATAGGGAGCATCTCCTCCACAGCTTGCCATCCCCGAGGCTGCGTCACTATCGTCACAAGGTGTGTACATGTGAGGAAGAGGAAGAGTGTCAAGTACTTGTGACGAATGCATTTTTGACATTTGCTTATTCCTATTTTCATATGCATCTGTCTGTTTGTACACCGATTCCCTTTCCCATCCATATTTTAACCCCCCCCCCCCAAAGAGATGATCGTGTGATCTTTTTTTTCCTACAGAATGTCCATCGTCAATATTGTTGCCAGGGAGATCCTGGACTCCAGGGGAAACCCGACTGTGGAAGTCGACCTGCATACTGGCAAAGGTTATAAACCTAAATCTGTTAATAATTGCATTAAACATTTACTGTGTTTGTACAGTTGGGTTTTTGTCAGACCACGGACCATGTCTTATCTAAACCTCGAACGATATCCGTGCTGTATACTGGCACAACTTACCTTCACCAACCATCTTATCTCCATTCCAGGTGTGTTCAGGGCCGCCGTGCCCAGCGGTGCATCCACCGGCATCTACGAGGCTCTTGAGCTCCGAGATGGAGACAAGACTCGCTACAAGGGCAAAGGTGAACATGTGTATGGAGATGTATCGTCTGTGCGTTGGTCTCTTGTCTTTGCCCGTGTTTCGCTCTGAGCATGGTCCTCTCTGGTTTTGTGATATAAATGTGGACTGATAGTAGAACATTTTCATGGCTTCACATATCTTCTGTCCGGCTGTCTAAGGTGTAACCAAAGCTGTTGGTCACATTAACGACACCCTGGGCCCTGCCCTCATCCAGTCTGTGAGTACACGTGCAGCATTTGATCATTTTACAGCAGAAATATAGCAATATTCAAGATTGAATATGTCTGACATCTACTTTTTCTTTCAGGGAATCAATGTGTTGGAGCAGGAGAAACTGGACAACACCATGATTGAAATGGACGGGACTGACAACAAATGTAAGAGCTCCTTCGTGATGACAGACATGTGTGATGACATGTTTCCGCTCCGATGCTCACTGACTGCACCCATGTGTCGTGTGGCCGCGTCGGTATCTCTTCCAGCTAAATTTGGGGCCAATGCTATTCTTGGAGTGTCACTGGCCATATGCAAAGCTGGCGCAGCAGAGAAAGGTGTCCCCCTGTACCGCCACATTGCTGATCTGGCTGGAAACACAGAATTGGTCCTCCCAGTTCCTGTGAGTCCTGTTTTAATGGATTCAATGCGGAAAAAATCCGATTGAATCCAATCTCATCTCTCCTATCTATCTCTCACTTAGGCTTTCAATGTGATCAATGGGGGCTCCCATGCTGGGAACAGACTGGCCATGCAGGAGTTCATGGTACTTCCTGTAGGGGCGGAGTCTTTCCGTGATGCTATGCGTGTGGGGGCGGAGCTCTACCAGACCCTGAGAGATGTCATCAAGGAGAAGTACGGCCAGGATGCTACAAATGTGGGAGACGAGGGAGGCTTCGCCCCGAACATACAGGAGAACAGTGAAGGTAAGCACACGCACGTGTGAACCGGTCTCCTCCCTGAATGTCCTGTGATGCTACATCTTTCTGTTTCTCTCCATCAGCCTTGGAGCTGATTAAGACGGCCATAGAGAAAGCAGGCTTCACAGACAAAGTGGTGATAGGAATGGATGTTGCGGCTTCAGAGTTTTTCATTGAGGGCAAGTACGACCTGGACTTTAAGTCTCCACCCAGCGCGGCCCGCAACATCAGTGGTGAGGAGCTGGCCGGCATCTACCAGGGCTTCATTAACAACTACCCAGGTGTGTATTCTGATGTGTGTGTGAGTCAAATGGGTCCAACACATGTCTCTTACAGCTGTTGTCCTGAAGTGGACAAGTCATCGTGGAATAAGGGAAATGTGTTCCCACAGGTCACTGAGCGTCCAGGCGCAGGTCTCAACGTCAGTTGAACCAGTAAATGGACAAACCCGCTTATTTTTTATATTGATACAACTGCCATATTCATTTCATCACGTTTTAGACAGAGAAGTTGAAGTAACCAGAGAGCTGGATGTCTCCACAGTCCTGTCTCTCCTCCCCACACTCGGGCCCGTTAAAGAGGTTTTAATTATGCGCTACAGTGCACATTTGGCAGGCAGGGACCTCCTCTGATGTGGCTCTTTACCCTGCCAATGGTGTGCTTCCTGCATGTGGGCATCTGTCTGTAATGTGAGTGCCTTATAAGACATTACTCCCATCAGCATCTTTATTGTCTATGTCACTGGTGCTCTAGTCAGATGCTCTTGGAAGTGAGTAAAGGAGAACACGAGGGCTTCACAAAGGTTATAATATCAGACTCGTGCAGATAAATGATCTTACTCATTTCTCCTTTTTCCAGTGGTGTCTATTGAAGATCCTTTTGACCAGGACGACTGGCCGGCTTGGTCTCAGTTTACAGCCTCAGTGGGCATCCAGGTACACATGGCCCTTGTTATCTGGAAGTGAATCAGTGAGGTCCTAGTATTGCACTTCCAACCATGAAAATAGTCCAATTTGATGCTGCAGTTGCTACTATGGCTGCAAAATGCCATAATGAAGGCATATTTTATGGTCCGTCTTTGCCCCACATTGGTAATGCAGACTGATCTTTATAGAATATAAATGGATTTCCTTGGCTCAGCTGATACAATTACTGTGAGTAACAAAACACACTTCGATCTGCCTGTAACTTTGTTGCATACATTCTGCAGGTGGTTGGAGACGATCTGACGGTCACAAACCCACACAGGATACAACGCGCCGTGGAGGACAAGGCCTGCAACTGCCTGCTGCTCAAAGTCAACCAGATTGGCTCCGTTACAGAGTCCATCAAGGCGTGAGTTTGTGTGTATTTGATGCATAAATAACACATGTCTCTGTACCGGCCCGCCACGTGAGAGCATGCGCCATTATTTATATATTTATGTATACTTCCCATGCCTCTCAGGTGTAAGCTGGCCCAGGAGAACGGTTGGGGTGTGATGGTGAGCCACCGCTCGGGAGAAACCGAGGACACTTTTATAGCTGACCTGGTGGTTGGTCTCTGCACTGGACAGGTAACACACACACACACACACACACACACACACTCACTCACTCACTGAGAAGTGCTGTCTTTTCTCTATTACCTACCTATTACCTATTTTAGTTTCCATTAGAATTCTAAACGTGTAGTTGTCACTTTGACACAGTACCTTCAGGTGGAAACTCCTTTGAGGCTAATTTGTAATTTGTAATGTTAAACTATATAAAATAAACTGAATTGAAAATAAACTGAATTAACTTTTTACTGCAACAGTGCATTTTGGAAACAGGAAAATACTAAATAATAATACTTGTGCTTTTGCAGTAGTGGCACAAGTAATACTTTAATATACAGAAGTGGAAGGCATCGCAATTTTATCAGTATTATTAAATAACTACGTACTGCTTTCCTGAAATAATAAGTTGGCAGCTACAGAACACCAAAAACACTTTAGTCAATCAGATCTTGAGGAAAACAAAGTAAACATTGGCTGGTTACAGATTCAAAATATTAAACTTACAGGAAACTGCTTCTCTGTGAAAATGTGAATACCTTTGGAGTCGTTGCCATAATTATAGACATATTCTAGATGTGATTTATCTGAAAAAAACAGTCTAAAGATCACTTGATAGTGAAAATATGCGTCGCTCGCTGTCCAAATAGCGAGAGTTAGCGATTATGCGGATGTAGCTGTAACTCTTCTTGGTATTTGTGTATTTCAGATCAAGACTGGAGCTCCCTGTCGCTCAGAGCGTCTGGCCAAATACAACCAGCTCATGAGGTGGGTATTCATGGCTCCATGGGTATGTATAGAAGTACAAAGAGAAAACACTACATATGCCGTTTTTATATTTCCTTCTTTTTCCCCTCTTTGTTTCATCTGCTGTTGTCTTCTTTCACATTCATCTGCCTGCTCGACATTTCGATCTGTTTTCTTCCTCACCTCCTCTTCGTCCTCTCAGGATTGAGGAAGAGTTGGGTGACCAGGCTCGCTTTGCTGGACACAACTTTCGTAACCCCAGTGCCCTTTGAGTGCCAGTGCATTAGCAGTGGCACATAAGAAAGCACCCAAACATATGAATATAAAGTTATATTTCCCTGATAGTAATGAAATCGTGAACCTGTTGTTACAACTAATTAGTTTCTTCAAATGATTAAAATGTACAGGTAATGCACTGTAGCTACAGCATATATGACCAGACGCTTCAGCGAGTGAGTTACTTAATTGGTTGCAGCAAATCCTGAACAAAGCCTGGAGGAAAAGAAAAGAGTGTTTCACCTCTCAGCAGACGAGCACCTTCCCTTGTTAGTTTGTCTCTCTTTCTTGCTTTCTCTGACTCTCTATACTTCAGACTCACTGCAGACGTGTTTGGATCTTATGTGCCCTGTGTTCTTCTTTCTCTTCCTCGTGTCATGTATGATGTGAACCCTCAGCAGCTTGCTTCAAAATTGTATGTGTCACTTTGTCTATAAGGTCATGCTTAATAAAGAACTGGATCCAAATTAACTCGAACCAAAGCTGTGTGATGTGTATTGATTTTAAGGGGCGGCTTTGCTGTGTCATCTAAGTGGTTTTTTTAATGAAACGTAAATAATCACTGAATCATATGGCTGAAACACTTCTGCACTGATTGTTTGAACGAAGAAATATTCAAGCATGTTGCACTTCTGGCTCCACTGAATCTTGATGTCACAGCAGGTGTTCAAATATTACAAAAATGTTGTACAGGAAAGAAAGTGAAGGTCATTATGGAAAATAACATTATGGAGAATACTGAAGGAATTCAGAACTCAAGAGGAATACTCAGAAATCTTTATGGTCATTTGAGTTATGTAACGATTACTCAAATTACTACAATGATTATACTTGATGATACAATATTCTAGATTCATGTGGTATATATGTAACTTACATATAAACCACAGGTATCGAGTATATTTGTATTATCAGTAAGGAGTAATTTGCTGTATATGCAGGTGACCATTAAATCAACAACGACTGGATATAATCAGTTGTCAAAGGCAACACAATACACACACACACACACACACACATTATTGTATTTATATATATATATATATATATTCATATTTGCAAACTCATGAGGGGTGAAAAAGGTGACAACGGAGGTGCAGGTGACTTTCTTGTTGTCTCCACACCACATCCACGTTGTTTGACACCTCAAAGCTTTTTATAACTACAGTCTTTTGATTGTTCTGACCGCAAATCTAAATAATAATAATAACAAACATTTTAAGAAAAAAGGTCCTCTGAATAATTCAGTGATCGGGCCCTAATAATAGTAATAACAACTTTACATTATCATTATATATAATATGGTTAAAGTCATTCATGAACCAACTTCCTTTTTTTAACTTGTGTGCTCTGCTGA
This sequence comes from Pseudoliparis swirei, assembly GCF_029220125.1. Lineage (NCBI taxonomy): Eukaryota > Metazoa > Chordata > Actinopteri > Perciformes > Liparidae > Pseudoliparis > Pseudoliparis swirei. Next base: position 14,953,438 of record NC_079409.1, read on the forward strand.
GCTTTGAGCCTGTTCCATGATTCTGTTCCATGAACCTGTTCCATGATTCTGTTCCATGATTCTGTTCCTCTTCCATGACTCTGTTCGAGGAGCCTGTTCCTTCGACGTGTCCCATTAAAGATGTTTTATTGCGAAGATCACCACATCTCATGTTCTCCGTGTCTCACTCCAATCTCATAAACGCCGGCCGTCCAATTTACCCCCCCCCCCCCTACCCAAAACAAAAACTTCGGATCTACACTATTCACGTGGATGACCTATTTTGATTTCAAAACGGCGAATTTCGCCAAAAGGTGACAAGTTTGCAGGTATGTATATTTGTGTATGTTAATGTAACCGATATATATATAAAGTTGGTTCCATTAAATTAATGACGTGAGGTTGGAATAGCCCTATATTCTTAAATGTTGTGACTTCATCGTCATCATAAGGCGACCCGGACTCGCAGCTGTCGCGACGTCTAACCGGCGCGCGGCTGTAGTTTAATTACCAGGCGCGTGCTGATCGTTACGATGTGAGCAGCAGAGGGAGCGAGAGCGCGCGACGAGGGCTGTTGGTGATGATGATGATGATGATGATGCTGAAGGAAGGCCAGAGCCGCGCATGCGCAATTGGTACAGTCTCCGGCCCGGTTTCCATGGTTACCACACAATAGGAGACGGGACAGGGGGCTGCGTGAAGGGGGGTGGGGGGAGGGGGAGGGGGGGGGAGCGACAGCAGCGGAGCGGAGGGAGGAGGGGATGAGGAGGAGGAGGTCTGCAGAGCCGCTTGACTGGACACACCGCTGCAAGCTTCCCCCCCAGACAAGGCAGACAGACAGGCAGCCGCTGGACAGACCACACGTCACACAACAGAAGGCACAATTCAATTGTTCATTTCTCAATTGTTTAATTCTTCCAAATGAGTTGGAGCTCCTGTGAGCCGCTGGCATTGTAATTGAACGCGTTGAGCTGCGGCTGCGTGTGTTTTCTCTTCAGTCCTCCAGCTCCGTGGCGGGGAGAAAAGTGCGGCACGAGAACAAAGACCTATTGGACACTTCTTCCCCTTCAGGGTTCATGGCGAGATGAAGCTGAACAGCTCGTTATTCTGTCTGAAGCGGAGTCTCTCCATACAGTAAAGGTGACTCTGGAGGGACAGAGAGAGAGAGAGAGAGAGAGAGAGACCCTCCCTCTTGATCCCCTCCCTCTTCACAGTGTTGGCCCTCTCCCTGCGCCTCTCTTCCTCCTTCTCTCTGCCTCACTACTCCCTCCTCCTCCTCCTCCTCCTCCTCCTCCTCTATCCTCCCCCTCACTCCTCATGCAAATCACGCCCTCTCCTCTCTCCCTTTCTCTCACCCGACGTGCATCTCTCTCTCTCTCTCTCTCTCTCTCTCTCTCTCTCGCTCACCCCTCCGCTAAAAATGTGTGACTGTAAGACCAGAGAGGGGATATAAAAAAAAAGAAAAAAAAGTGCAAGTCGTCTTAGAGGAAGAAGGGGAGTAGGCAGGCTGGGAGAGAGGGGGTGGGAGGGTTTTGGGGGCAAAAGAAAAAAGAAAAGGGGCGAAAGGGGGTGGGGAAGAGGCGAGGGTACGCATCAATTTGTAGTCTTCAGTTGGCACCCCTGTTTTTTTCCTGCAACGAATAGAAAGAGGTTCGTCTGCATTATTGTTGTTATCGGTGCCCGTTGCAATATGAGCCAGCACAAGCCTCTGTTGACAGACGCCTGGGCTCTGAGGGGTGCGTGTGAGCGTGCAACATAAAACGACAAAACAGAGGGAGAGAAAGGAAAGGGAGAGTGAGAGTGAGGGCACGCATCGCTGGATACCATAGGTAAGTGAAAGGGGGGAAAATGGATGCTTATCCTGTTTATTTGGGGCTATTCCTGCTGGCCACGTTTGTCCTCTCCCTCCCATTTTTTTCCTTTGTGCTTTAATTATCGTCATACTCCTGCGTTGTGGCTCCATTCCGTCCCGGTGAATTAATGGGAATAGGGTGCACGACGCGCACCCACATTCCAGCGAGGAAAAAAAAAAAGGGGAAAGGAGAGCCGGTGCGAGATGCCATGAATCGCCATTCCATATCATCTTTCCCTTTTTTTCCCTTCTTTTTTAGGATGTGCGGCGTCTGGAAAGCGGCACCGCGCGCGGGCCATCCATTCTGATTGTGAACATGTATGTGCCGCCGCACACGGAGGGGGACCGTGTGCTCCCCCGTCGTAGTCGGAGAGGCAGCTTCGGCCGCTCTCCGCCGCCGCATGTGTATCAATAACATTTCGCAGGGAGAAAGAAGAAAGAGTCGTTGCGGTGCCTTTGCTCGCCGGTGATGTAAGCAGAGCAACTGCACGCCGCTGCTTTGCAACGCATGCGGTGCTCACGCGAGTTTGTAAAGCAGATGTTCCGCGTGCAGGCGGACTCGCGGCGTTCATGCTGTTGCATGTTGGTGATGTGTTTGCGTCCCGGTTGTTTACCGACCACAGCGGAGGAGCTGCCAGTAGGCCACAGACAGGCCAGGAGCTGCCACCTGTAACTGAGATGCATTCTGTACACAGTAGATTCCTGTGTGATGAACTTACTCATATGTATGGTAATTAGACTGACTGTGCACACACCGAATGGCCTATAAATACAGATAAATGTGCCGTGTTTTTTCTATTATGCATATAAAATATGAACAGGGATTTTACTCTGATTGGATCAGTCACTGCAGCATGCACTAATAATTAATGCATAGCCATGTGTAGTGGAGCTGCTACGGGATTCAAACACACACACATATTCGGATGTGGCTCCTATATCTACCGGCTGCAAAACTGAGTGTACAACAGCTCTTCTTACTGCTCGGCCAAATATATCTTTTCTTCTTACATACAGTGGCGTGGACTATTTATATCCTCATTCATTATACATGAGCTATTTGTTCATCATAGTGGTACATGAATGAATGGATTAGGCCGGTCCTTGAAAAGTAGTCCACCTATACTGTCAGGCACACCCAAATGGATCTTAAAATGTCCATGTCCCTGCTGGCTAGCTGAGTAAATAAGAATGTGATTGTGCCAGCTATAACCAGGTCATGTGGGTGAACCACAAGTAGCGGTGGGTTTTGGCTGTTGTGGTGAAGGTGGAAGAGGAGGGTGGGGGGTGTGGTCCCATATCCTCAAGATGTTTGCTGGAGTCTTCTGCAGGCCGCCATCCAAAGAGGAGTCCAACAATCACTCTTATCTGACCGCTCTTTTTTCATCATGCTAGTATCCAATTAACAATACCCAGCCCAGTGCATGCTGGTAGTGCGAGAGGGTTAACCGATGGGGCCTGTGGATATTTGGGTGCCGGAGTGAAGACAGTTTGGAGCGCAGTGAAAAGCAGTTGTTTCGATACAGTGTGAAGCATGCTGGGAATTTATATGTTGCAACAGTGCGTTTGGAGTTTTAAACTGAGATGTTTTCATAATGTCACACACATGGTGCAGATAGCAAACAGCATTGTTGAACACCGCATTCCTACTAATGTTCATCAGCAAAACATTAGATTATCTGAAGGATTTCCAATGCAGATAAATATCGAATAATGCCTTCTTTGTTTATCTTCTTTCCAGGATTTGGTAGATCTCACGGCGTAACACACAGCCCAGTAACCAACAGGAACCAGTTCAGTCCCTGCAATGGCTTGTTTTGTAAAATGGTCATTTTAAAGAAGAAATAATGAAAACACGGACACACAAAGAATCGGTATGAACAAGGACTACATATATTTTTTCAGGGCTTGTTTACCTGCCTAAAAGTAGTACATTTGGGAATTTCTACACCATAATTAGTTCAATATGTGATAATATTAAAATAACCAAGATGACAAAGATGTAATTTATTTATTTGGTTGTGACAGTCCACGTTTATATTCTTTCCTCTTCCAGTTACTTCCTCTTTCCTGGGTCTTTCTCTCTATGGCCCGCTCTTCTTTTCCCCTCCCTCACAAAATATATTCTCCACTCTCTACATCCCAACTTGATTTGAACATACTTGTCTTTTTTATTATCTTGTATGAACTCTATGTTCCTCACGTTCAACACATCTCTTAATTATCTCTGCATGCCTCCGTAAACCTGTAACTCGTCATTATTTTAACATGTAATGCTTTGCCATCCTGTTCATATCTTGCTCCTTTGCTGGGTTTGCAGATGCCCATGCGCAGTGGGCGGCGGCGGGGGGCGAGTGAGGAGCGAAGGGGCAGACGCCCGCACACCAGCCCCACTCGCCCTGAACGCAACGATAGACAGACGGTTAGCGCACCTCTTATTTGATTTGGTTCTTCCTTGTCCTTGTCTTGGCCATACGGTTATGTGTGTGCATGCAAGTACAAGTCATGAGCAATAATAAAATGTCCCTGTGTATAGTATTGTGTGTGTGTGTGTGTGAGTATGTGTGTGTCTGCTGTCAGTGCATGAGTCATCAGTATGATTGCCTCAGACGTACCCTTGCAGTGTCAGTATTGGTCATAGTGTGTTTTACAACATAGCGCTTTGAAATCCTTGATGTTTAGTGTTTGACATTGATGTTGTGTGTGTGTGTGTGTGTGTGTGTGTGTGTGTGTGTGTGTGTGTGTGTGTGTGTGTGTGCGTGCAAGTGGCTTTGTTCTAAAAACAGTCATGGGCTTATTAAGGATTCAAATGCATCACTACAGAATTAAAAGTCTTGTGTTGTTTTAGCAAAGAGGTGCTGGTGAGGAATTGGCTGGAAATCGCTTCAGTCGCAGATCACAAGGGCATGATTCATCAGAGAGTGAGGGGGAGGAACTTGTGTCTCCTCCAAAGAGGCAGAAAGTTCAGGTTTGTGTTACATTGCATCAACCTGTTATATAAAGACTAATTACAAAGCTTTGATTCAGCTAAATCATCCAAAAAGTCTAAACAGTTTTATTTTTGGCTTCTACAATATGAACACGTTTACAACATTTATATTTTTACCTCATCCAAAAATGCTCTTTTTTTGGTCAGGATTCGGCCTCTACCCCAAACCCTCCAACATCAACACACTCGACTGACAGCTCGGCTCCTTCCACTGTCCCACCTCCAACCTCAGTTGCCAGCCAATCCCGTGAGAGCGATAATGAAGATGGCCAATCCCAGGGCAGTAGGTGTTCAGTTGTAGGGAGCCTGGCCAATAGTAGCAGTAGTCTGAGCAGTGGGCGGGATATAGACCAGGACAATCGCTCCTCGTCCCCAAGTCTCTCCGCTTCCCCTTTGGGTAGCTTGGACTCTGATTCCGATGGCCCCGATTCACCAAAGCAAGGAGAGAGGGAACGAGAGAAAGGAAAAGAGGGAGGAGTGGGGAAGGTGGCGGCAGAGGATAGGAGAGCGCAACGAGAGGGGAGAGGGGAGGAGTCCTCTGGAGATGGAGAAAAGCGGGAAATGGATGCACGAATTGAAGACTGTCCGTCTCTTAAGCCCTCCTCCACTCCCTGCTCCTCCTCCGGTCTGACCCCCTCTCTGCGGGGAGCAGGGGATTCATCAAATGACAGCAATAGCGGGAGGAAGTCCTACTTCTCCCTGGACTCCAAATTGATGTGTAAAGTTGAGTACAGTGGACCGACAGGCGTTGACGGTGCACTTAGTGGCAGCAGAATGAATTCCAAAGCCGTCACGCAGTGTGTGACCAAGACCACTATCCCGGGAGGAGATTTTTCCCATAACAGCCCCAACATTCCCCATTCTTTACCCCCTCCTCTTCCTCCTCCACCTGCACTGAAGCCCTTGGAGCTTGGGGGACAAAACCTGCCCGCTGAGGTTAAGATAGAAAGAGACAAAATCGAAAAGACAGACAAACTCCTGGACAAGTCTCAGTCGACTCCGCCTTCTCTGTTGCCACAGACTGCCCCCCAGCAGCAGTCCCAGCCTCAGACCCAACCCTCCACCCACCCTCACCATTACAGCTCCACCAGCTGGGAGGGTGGTACAGCAACCGGTTGCCAGGAGAGCTGGGGATACACCCGTTACCCCGGCAACCACCACCCTCACCAACCACAGCACCAGCCCCCTGTGCAGCAGCAGCAACTTCCTTCTGTTTACAACCCTCCATCCTCTCGCCACTCCTCCTCCCACCCCTCTTACCTCCCCCATCCTCACCCCCACCCCCACAGGGAGTACCTTCCCAGGTACACTGGAGGGGGAGGGGAAAGAGAGAGGGGGGCTGCAGGAGAGAGAGAGGGGGGAGTGAGGGGGGAGTGTGTGGGGAGGGAGATCAACAGGGAGTTCTCTGCTCCCATTGCCAACAGCACCAACAATAGTAGCGGGAATAACAGTAATTCTCCTTGTGGTGGGATGGGTGGATCCAACAGCATCCAAGGCAGGGAGTTTGGGGGTCTGCCAGTGGGTCAGAACCGGGATTTCCAAGGTTCTGGCAGGGATGGACCTAACCGGGGTCCTGAAAGAAGAGACTTTGGTCCAGGTTTCAGAGACAGGGAGCGGGAAAGGGAACGGGACGCAGGGAGGGAATTTCCTCTGCCAAACCAAAACCAGAGTAGAGACTTTGGCCCCAACGGAACTGGAGGGGGGCATTCCAGAGACAAAGATGGAGGCAGATGGGGTGAGTTTGGGGTTCAGACAAGAGAGGTTGTCGGCAACAGTAACCCAAACAACAACTCCCTTCCTCAGGGAAACCCCCCAAGTTCAACCGGGGGGCTACCTGCCACCCCCATGTTGAACCGAGACCCACCTGCATCACCCCAAAGCAACCCAAGTCACCCTTCCCACTCTTCCCTACCCCCGCACCCCCACCCACATCCCCCAAACTCATCCAGCCGAGACTTCCCTCCTCCCATGGACCAGGCACAAACCCCTCCCTCTGGAGCAGACCACTTTCACAGAGAGTATCCTCCCACAGGGGGTAAAGACTTTCCTGCTGGGGCTCCTGCTTCCACCGCCACAAATCGAGAGTACCTCAGCCCCCCTCGGGTGACTCCAAACTTGGGAAGAGAGTATTCGGGGCCTGTAGGAACCCATCACCCCCACCCACCTCACCCCCACTTCCAGTCTGGGCCCAGAGAAAGAGAGAGAGACTCAAACCTGAGAGATTCTGCTTTGTACCAAAACCGGGGTGGACCAAATCAGCCTCCTGCCCTGTCTCCTTCCTCCTCTTCCAGCCATCATGGACACCCTTCGAATACTCCATATGCCCCACCACCACCTCAGCCTCCTCTACCCCCATCTCAGACCTCGCACACCCAGCCACCCCCATCAGGTATGGCCCCCAATGTACGTCCCCCACACTATCAGTCCTCCGCCCAGACTCCTCCAACACCTCTATCTCCACTACCCAGCCCATCCACAAATCAGATGGGAGGCTTCTCATCTGGACCCAACATGCCCCTTCCCGGGCCAGGTGTGTCCCCTGGATCTCGTCCCTCCCCTTTCCATGGTACTTTGAACAGCCACCCTCCCTTCAGTGGAACGTACCACTCCAATGGGAGTGGCAGTAACATGGCTAACAGCAATAACAACAGTAGCGCACCCAATAGCAGCAATACCAACTCGCGATCACTCTCGCCTCAAAATGTCTTAAAAGGACCTCCACCTCTTAGTAACTCAGCCAACAACAACAACAACAGCATGTCGAACCCTGCCCCCAGTTCTTCACTCCCTGGTGGAGACGGGCGTTTGGATTTGGGCCCACCTCCCACGCCTGTTATCAAAGAAGAACCAATAGAAGAAAGGGAAGAGACTGAAAGCCCACCAGTGGTGTTGAGAAGCCCCTCTCCTGAACCCAAACCTGTAGACATTCCCATCCACGCCAGCCAATCAGCAAGGTAAAGTCAAAACAACATCTCCGTCCTATTTGAGATTGTCAATGTGTCGCTCTGGTCAGTCCCTTTGTATGTGAGTAATGATGAATATGACTGGGACTCCGTGATGATATTCTACTCTGCTGTGTCACCCGTGTCCAGGTTTCACAAGGTCCTGGACCGTGGCAGCGGGAATTCCTGCGCCCGCAGTGATGTCCTCTTTGTCCCGTTGGACGGCTCCAAGCTGTGGAAGAAGAGGAATGAAGTGATTGAAAGGGCTCGCAGGGAGGTGGAGCAGCGGGCCAGAGACCTCAGAGAAAAAGAGAGGGAACGGGAGAGGGAGCGTGAGCGCGAGAGGGAACTGGATCGACATCTACAGGTGTGGACTTTTAACAGTGATAAGCATGTTAGATTTGATGGATTCGTTTACATTGGTTATTTTAACAAGAGGGGAGTAAAGCAGATGTGATTTACTGTTTTTTACTGTTTTCTCTGCAGCAGCAGAAAGACATCAACGCCGCTGGAGGGGGTCGCCAGGGCTCTCTCTTCTTCCCCTCTTCGTCTTCTATCATCCTCGACCCATCTTCCTCTTCCTGTGGCAACTCTGGCTCCCATTCTCACGTTCACCCCCAGCATCATCACTCACACCCACATGCTCACCTTGCTCAAGCCCACCATCTCCACCCATCCCTCGCTCACTCCATCCCCCACTCCCTCCTTATGCAAAACATGGGTGGGACATCAACAGTCGTTGGCCCTCAGGGAGCCCTGGGAATAGGTTTAGGAGGTCCATATCTGGGCCCTGACACCCCAGCGCTGAGAACCCTGAGCGAGTACGCTCGCCCTCATGCGATGTCTCCTCTCGGGGCAGCAAGTCGTGCCCAAGCACACCACGCGCAAATCCACCATGGCCATCCCCACGTCCACCCCTCATTCTTCCTTCCTCAGTTCCAGAATCATGCTTTAGGCCACCCGCATCACATGCCAACTGATGCAGCTACAGCTGCAGCCATCCTGGGTTTTCTGTATGGTGGCAGCCTTGAAGGGGGTCCAGGTGTTGGAGGCCACGCTGGAATGGCAGGAGGCCCAATACCTGGAGGGATTGGTGGTGCAGGGTTCGGAGGAGTCGGCTTTCCTCATGCAGTGGCTGCACATCGAGAGCGAATGAAGCAGGGATTTGAATTCAAGAGTGATGAGCGGATCTACCCGCATGGGGCCATACCTGATCACGCTGCTCTGGCCCTTGCTCACTCTCACTCTCATTCTCATGCCCATGCCCATGCTCATGCCCATGCTCATGCTCAAGCACATGCACATGCCAATGCCCATGCCCACGCACATGCACACGCACATACACATGCACATGCACACTCCCTGCTACTTGGAGGAGGTGCAGCGGGAGCTAATGAGGTGATGCTCTATGGCACTCCTCCTCCCTCCGCTCCCAGCGGCCCCCAGCACCTCCAAAGCCCGACCCCTGCCCCAGTAACTCGACCTCCCAACCCTCCTGCCCCTCAGTCCCTGTCCAATCCACCCCCTTCATCTCGCCTAACACCCTCTCTTCCCCCTCACCCATCATCTGCACCACCGGCTGCCCCCCCAGCCCCAGCAGGCCCTGCTGCTCCTCCGTCAGCTCCTCCTCCACCTGCTGCACCAACGTCCAATGCCTCCTCACTTCATCACCCGCTCCCCCATTCTTCTTTTCCCAGCTCCCTGTCCTCTCATCTGCCACCAGCCACTGCTCCAGCCGCTCCCCCTGAGAACTACCCCACTCCCACTCGCTCTCCTGCCTCCTATGAGCGAGACAGGAGTGGGGAAAGAGAGCGAGAGCGGGAGAGAGACAGAGCAGCTTTACCGGCTTTTGGGGACAGAGAGCGAGAAAGAGAAAGGGAGAGAGAAAGGGAAAGGGGAGGAAGTAGTGGAAGTAGTGGAAGTGGAGGAAGTGGAGGAGGAACGGGAGGAAGTGGAGGAGGAACGGGAGGAAATGGAGGTGGAGGAGAGAATCTGGGGCGTCTTCAGATGTTGAACGTGACGCCTCATCATCACCAGCATTCACACATCCACTCACACCTTCACCTGCACCAGCAAGACACAGGTACTAACCACTTCTGATACAAATGCTCTTGTTATCAGTATAATCAGCCTTGAGATTATCCAGATGTGTTACTATGAAAACATTTTGTCCAAAAAAATGAAAAAATCTAAGAGTCACGAGCTTCACGCTGTAGTGGATGACACAGTCCTTCTTGAGGATGGGTATTGTAGTTTTTATGGAGTCAATCCCACGTGCACCATGCTGCGGTGAATGCTGGATTGACCACATGTGTCTTCATCTATTTGAGAAACAGAACAACAGTTTTATTTTTTACCGACGGCACAGAACTGATGATTTTCTGTCTATTCGTTGGAATTGTGGACAGTAAGAAAAACAAAGCCAGCTTTATCCTTCAATTTAATTTGGAATATTTTTATATTTGTGTAGATTTCTTAGATTTATAATGACATTTGGTCAGTTTTCTCCCAGTCATCTGACTCATTTGTTCAAAAGTTATTTAGAGCTTTAAAGTTAAAAGTCACTCAATAGATCTCAGTGTATTAACACCAATTATCAGAAATGTATGACAACAGTACAATACTTTTGTCTCTTTGAAAGAAGTCAAATAAATAAACTGCTTACTCGTATTTGGGGTGTCAGGGTGGGTAGCAGTTATCATGGTTTCTCACAGTCAGAGGGTTTATGGTTCCAACCTGTCGGTCAGCTTTGGCCCTTCAGTGTGGAGTTAGCATGTCCTCCCCATGTCAGCGGGGGTTTCTCCGGCTTCTTCCCCATCCAAAGACTTGCAGGTTAGGTTATTTGGGTCATTGGTGACTCTAGATTGCCCCTAGATGTGAATGTGAGCTCAAATGGTCGTCTGTCCTTATGGCCCAATTCCAATCTGGTTCCCTACAACCTTCCCCGACTCACTTCCAATCGGAGGGTCCGCCTTTGGGTCCCCACTTCCGGGAGTGAAAATGTGTTATAAACTAAAGAGTTTGTCCACATCAATCCTGATTTAACCAGCTGCCCCTACTGACCACGCGCCATTTTGTGTTTGTCATGGAACACACTGGGATGACTCGACTACCAGTACAAACATTACAAGCTGCTCAACCTAAGACAGACATGTCATATTGTCATCCTGTCTTACGGCATTTTCACACACTATACAATCGTAGACACTATTTCCAGCATCAGTATTTAAACTGTTAATACATTGTATTATAATGCACACATGTTCACTACTTATTTATTATTTTCATATGTCTCCACGTTTATGTATATATGCTATTATAGAATGGGAGCAACCGTAACGTCACACCATTATTTCTGATATTACATTACATGTCATTTAGCTGACGCTTTTATCCAAAGCGACTTACAATCCTGTTACATACACTGTAGACGCAGCTACAGGGAGCAACTCAGGGTTAAGTGTCTTGCTCAAGGACACATCGAGTAGGGCGGGGATTGAACCTCCAACCCCCTGATTGAAAGACGGACCTGCTACCCACTGACCCATAGTCGCCCATAGTCGCCCTGATATTCATGTATCTTTTCCTTGCTGGAGATTCGTCCTGTGACTTGCGATTTGTGCCTCTGACTTAAAAAGAAAAGGTGCTTCGTTCAGTTGTGAGTGTGAGGACAAACAGACCGGATTGGAACTGGGCTGATGTTTCAGCTCTGTGATTGCCTGTCCAGGGTGTACCCCGCCTCTCGCTCAATGTCCAGCCCCCTGCCACCCTGTAAAAGGATAAACTTTAACAGATAATTGATGGATTCAAATGTATTAAAAATGTGTATTTGTATTTCACATTTCAACATTAGCAAAAGCTGCCATCCAGATTTCTTTGACTTTACTCGATTGTCTCAGCTGCTCATGTGTTACCGAGAATCAGACATCTCTCAAATGGAGCATACTGTATTAATGTTAATATATTACATGTGGTGTGCATTATCTTTATTTTGAATTCATAATTTGACTCTTATTAAATATTTCCTGTATTTCCTATTACATCACTGGCATCCAGCGACGGCCGGGGTACACCCCCTGATGGACCCGCTGGCGTCGAGGTCTCCTTTGACACGCCTCCCTTACCCAGGAGCCACACTAGGCAACCCCATCCTGGCTCACCCCCTCACTGACAGCGAGGTGCTCCGCCAACAGCTGTTCGGTGAGGAGAAGGCTCCTCGTCCATGTACTTGTTCAGTTTTTCTCTCTTAAAAACTTATCAATGCTGAAAGTTTCTGAAGAGATTCTTTGAATATGATGACGATGATTGACCTCGGGACCCTTTTGGCTCCATTATTTCTCCATTTTCCTTCCGTATCCCCACCTGCTCCTCCTCTTTCCTCTTTCTTTTTCTTTTTACAGGTGCTCCTTTCCGTGACCTGCCCCAGCCGTCCTCCCTCACTGGTCCCATGTCGGCAGCCCATCAGCTCCAGGCCATGCAGCAGGCCCAGAGCGCAGAGCTGCAGATCCAGAGACTGGCCCTGGAACAACAGTGGATCCATCACCATCACCACCACTCCCTGACCCAGGACGAGTATTACAGGTACGGAGGCTGCGGCTGGGCCTCTGTTAATGCAGCAGTGACCTATTCTGTTTCCGTTTGCTGTTTCATCTTCCGATTGTTTTTTCCAGTAATGTCTCAATGAGATGTCAGTGTTGACTTCATTTCGCTCAACCAACAGTGCAAAGTCCAAAGATGTAAATTAAATATGATTTAAGAAATAGAAAAGGCTGGAACCAGGACAATACAATTAATTGAACAAAGTAGTTTTAAGGTCTAAACCTGACCCACGACCCAAAGATATGTTTTCTATCGATATAGATATATACAGGACTGTCTCAGAAAATTAGAATATTATTGTGAGTTCTTTTATTTTTTTATGCAAATTAAAAAAAAAAAAAAAAAATGTTCATTCATCATTACAAATCTGAATGATTAATTTGCAAAATTTTTTTTTATTTTGTTGTGATTATAGCTTACAGCAAAAACTCAAATATATATATACTTCATCTTTAAGTTGTGGTTAGCACACCAGGTTAATTCATTGGTTTGATTATTTCCCTCTCCCCATTGTGAATCTACTTAGGCCAATGACCTTCATGGATGGGGGAGACATTTCTTAAAATAACCAAACTCGACCTGACAAATAACAAAGGCCTAAATTTGACACAAGACCTGGTACTTTATTGGCCCACGTCAGGTAGCAGAAAACTCCATGTCTGGTTATTACATTTTGATCAACTCTTAACAAGCCGTAATCAGCTCAGATTAATAACACTCCTACTGCTGGCGGACATTTGTCAGCCTTGGGCGTGTGCACAAACGGTCGATTAGTTTGTTACAATTAGCCTGTAAAAGTCAACTCGGCTGTGCGGCTCGGGCTGTTTGAGAAATGTTCGTTACCTCTGTGCATATTTCATTCCTGAGAAAGGCAATCTACGGATTTAAATGCAGCTTTAAAAACGTATCCCTTTTGTAAGCCATTATTTCGGACCCTAACCGTAGCTGTGACCTTTAACTTCCAACTGCACTCCAACATGATTTCTCCTTTGACCTTTTAGTCACCTGAAGAAAGAAAGTGACAAAACCCTGTGAGGGAGGGGCACCACAAAGAGCAGCATGGAGAAAAACGAGGGAGAACGTGTGCAAAATGAAACGCAAAGGAAAAAGCACTGCAAACAACGAAGGAACAAAGACTCTCAATAAAAGCTGGACTAATGGACGAGGAATCCACTGAAGGAAACAGGAAGATTTTTGAAGGATTAACAAAAGAGAGAGGAGGGCGTGACCACGCTGCACACAGGCCCTGCTAACTGCACCACGTGGAAGATCCAGACTCCGGCGCTTCCCTGCATAATGTTCTCCAACTCCAGTCCCGTTTTGTATCGTGCTCTGTACAGTATATTAGATGGGGAGGCAATAGTGAAGTACAGTATGTGTAAAATACTTGATGCCAGAAGGAATGTGTACATGAGTCTCTTTTATGTCTTTGCATGTAGCTAGGCGCTTATTCTGAACTGGTGGAACTTTTGGTTCTATTTTTAGTAGTTACCCCCTCTTTTGTATCTGAGGGGCGTTCTATATGCATGAAACCAGCAATTTAGTGTTATGTTATGTTTATTATCAATAGTATTGTTATTATGATTAATGTTGTCTGTTTGTTGATAATTATATAATTATATATACAGTACATATTATTTGTATTATTTTTTTACATTTTCATGGTATGGCCGTCGGTTTTTATTTTTTATTTTTATTTTCAATTTACCTTGTGAAACAAGATGCAAATGAAGGCAAAAAAATCTGGAAATAAATTATAATCTTTTTTTGCTAGTCTCTGGTGTATTCATGTGTGTGCGATCCCCCCCGCCCCCCCGCCTGCACCCCCCAACCCCAACCCCCACCCCCCCCCTCACATACATTCAGACTATTTGCCCCGTCTTTGTTTTATACAAGTCACTCATGCACAAAGCATATCAAATTCCGGACTCTCCTCCCCCTCCCCCCTCTCCCTCTCTTTCTGACTCCCCCCTATTTCTCTACATCCCTCCTTCTGGTCGAGTGTAGCTAATAGGAGACACATGGGATGAGTGTGAGACATGGGAGTTGAAGCGCTCCAGTGAACACCAGCCACCCTGTAGAGCGAGCATTCCTTACTGCACAGTAAAAAGGAAAAGGAAAAAATATATATATATAAAGAGAGAAATGAGAAAGAAAGAAAAGAGGCGCTGTGAGAGTGTGATTTACTGCTGAAGGCTCAGGGCTGTGTGTTCTCACCGTGTCCGGCTGCAGGAATCTCCTTCAAAAAGACACGGATCACTGAATACGGCCTTCGTGTTGCGAGACAGAACCACTGCTGCAACCAGGTTTGTAGATCTGGCAAAACACCGCTTATAATATTCATGTTTTGAAACAATGAGGCACTAGGCATTATTTTAATAGTCTTGAAGTAGTCTTGCATGAATCTCCAGAGGCCCAACGTCTACTACATCCCTTTTCTTTCATTATTTTTGCAATAAAATCTCATACTGATTGATTGAAAGCATTTTCTGTAAGAACCATCTAAGTCAGGAGATTGACATATGATGCGTATACTGCATAGAGCATGCTTGTGTGTTGGTATGTAGCTTGTGTGTCATTTAAAGTCACCTTGAATAAGTGTGTCAACATAATGTAAAGTATCCTCTAGCACGACCAATCGGATTTTCCCCTCTGGTGGCATCACATCTGGGGGATATTCTCATCACTTCATCCGTCCTCTCAGGGCGGATGAGGATGTTATGAAAGGTGTGGATGAAATATATTTGAACATCTGCATATAGACCTAGCAATTTATGATGTAAAATACAGGTTTTTCATAGCAGCTTGTTTTCATATCTGCGACAACTATTTGAAAAATAATAATAATTATTTCTTGTCCTATAGTGCTACATGCAAACTGTTTAGTGCATGAGGATAATGCAGTGTCAGGTTAAGACTCCTGAGTGCATCCCTGTGGTTTATGAAATTATCTGTAATTACATGTATTGTCACTGATGACCGACCGCCATCTGGGAGCAGCAAGACGGCAAATACTACAAATGATTTGTGAGCACTTTAGATTCATGTGATACAAATGTGTGTGGATTAAACAAACAAGGCCACAGATCAACATCCTCCTTGTATTATACGGTGATTAATTAAAGTCACACACTCACTTCTAATCAGAGCCAGGTTGTATCTGCAGTGTAAACATTTCAATTGCTTAATTATAACCAAAGAAGAGTTCGTGCAAGACTAATACACTCTAAAATGTTCCCTCTAATAATATTTAGGCCTTAATTTGAACACTCAGATAAACAATGTCTTCCAACATTTCCAAAAGTGAAATAAAAACACAAACAAAACACTGGTTCTCCGTCCAATGAGCTCTGACTATCATCCACAGAAAGCATCACAGACATTCAGACAGTCAGAACAGCTGATACACCGACTTCACAGACTATGTCCAGCTGTCAGGGATCGTGTGTTTGATGCTCACACACACTTTGCACAAACAGTGACTGATTTGGTTCGGTCCTTGTCCCACAGCTCCCTCCAGCAAAAATATCTTCCTTTTTCTTAATTTCACATTTCATTGAAGCTCTGTTTTGCCCGAGAGGGCCGGCTTTAACACACTTTGCTCTCTGCTCCTAAACCATCGTTCTCCTCCTGTTGGAGCTGTCATGCTTCATAAAGTTGATCTAATGACCACCAGTAACTCTGTGATGCGCCGGGCCGCCGTCTCTCTGCCTGGGCACTGACTCTGGCTGCCACTCTGCTCCTCTTGAGCTCCACTTTGACTCCCACACGCCTGTTAGGACTGTCATCTCCAATGTTGCTGTTACGTGAGAGATCCTATGTTCATGCCATGGGGAAACATCTGGTTGCTCTGCAGCCAGCAGCATCGAGAACACCTGCAAAGTGGCACACGTTGCCTTTTTCACCTCCTCTCACCCGTACAAGGAGTCTCTCCTGCCCTCTTCCTCGCTCCGCTCCAGCCTGGAGAAGACGATCCCACAGGATCTCCTCGAGCTCTTGCTGAACATTTCTTTAAGTGGTTGTAGACAACGTGCGGGTGACCAGAGCTGTTCGCCTCCTTCCACCACACATCACGTCTCAGCAACCAGCTTAAACACTAAAGCGGGTCCAGCTAAGCCCTGAAATGGAAAGCTGTCACTTGCCAATGGCAATTACATTAGGAGTCCACATTTAAAACAGTGCATGATTTGATTAAGACGATGGATGATTGTAGTGTGGGTTGAGAGACAGGGTTGAAAGGAACCGGTCTACAAACATCCCGGCTACCCGTTTATTAAACAACAGCTGTTTGACCCAAGGAGGTGATGACAGTCGCAGAAGCAATCATGGTGTTTGTTTCATACTCATCTGTCTTGTGACGGAGGCCCCACTTTGATTTGACTTGCCCGTTTTTTCCCCCTTTGGAGTTGTTCTTGTCTTCTCTGGGCATTCAAGGTACAAAGTAAGATAGTCTTTCCAACATACTATAACTTTATTTCTATAATTTCTATAATCTGCCCAGTACAGTCCTGACCTCCACGTCGTTGGATGTGATTAAGCATAGAAATGGAATAGGTGTGTGTGTATGTAGTGGGGTATGTTCTTGTACTACAACATGTTTTACAGTTAAATAAAGAGGAATAGACAGCTGGTTTGTTAAGTGTCGTTAAACTCACTAATAATAATATGAATTGAAAACAGTGGCATCGAGGAAAACCACGACATCACTGTGGTGATTGTTGATAATGAAGCTTCTGTTGGACCGAACACAATGTTGGCTTTGAGTTGTTGGGCATGAAATATCTTTGAAATGTGAAAACATATTTTAAGGACATGGCTCGTGTTGAGGATGACAGCAGCACATAAAGAAGTGGAAAGAAGGATGCTGATACATTTATTCTCAAAGTGTCAGAATAAGGGACGATTTCATTCATATACGTTCTAGTGCACAGCAGTTGATTTGAAGTGTTGCATTTGACTTCTTAGCTGAGAAATTTGTGTGATGTTTTTATTTCTTTATAATATCTGGAATGATATGAATCAGTCAATCCCGCAGGTTTGTTGTTTCCAGTCATGGATGTGTTGGAATAGAGATGATCAACTGAGACCTACATAACAAAATTATCAAATAAACCACCAACTCTTTGTTTAAAGGGAACAAAGAGCGAGGGAGCCCTTCGGCCACAGAGCTAAGAGGAAACACATTGCTCTTTTTGGAGATTCATCGTAAAATCTGCCTATAATTTCTGAAAAGTCGAGCGAACCGCAGAGAAGATGCCGTTTTAAAAATCACACACAAAGGTTGTTTCCAGTGTAGGGACACATATAGTCACACCTTGAAGCGATTCCTACAACTGGTTCAGAGCAACACTTTGAGGAGAGCCCCATCACATAACTCATCTCTATGTTCATCCAGATTGTACATTTCAAAGAGATTCTCTGCACACGTGTAGTAGCAGTAGTATGTACATGAGAGCTCTCAGAAACATATCTCTCCAATAAGTGCAGCCTGAAATAATATTCCAGTTCAACAAGATCTTGTACAACATTCAGCCATGAAGGCGCCGGCCACGTAGCACACTTATTATCAGCTTTTCAACTTGTTGCTTTTTCAATCAAGCAAGACTATTGAAATGTCTCTATGGGCTCCGTGAGGAGGTGAGGCCCCCACCTGACCGCAAGATCAATGATCTCTGTATAACTGAACTCTATTACTTTAAAGCCTTGTAGCTTTTCAGTACACAGCATTGAAATACCACTGCAGCTGCTGCATAGACACACTCCCACCACAACAAATCTCAATTTCACCCCTGAATATAAGTAATGGCTTCATAATGACAGTGAAAAGAGAGGGTAGGGGGGGGGGGGGATGCAAGTGGACTGAGTCTCTGTTTCATGTGTGAACTGGAGCAACATTCCAAGTTGAAAGCTTTTCCCAAAGTTCCCTCGGGGTACTAAAGTGAACATTAACCTGAACATTCGACCCCTTGAACCCTCAAACTGTGGCCTTTAATACGCCACTGTAATGACATTTGTATATTTAGGCTTCCCACCAACTTTTTGAGATCTGGCGTCTGGGATTTGCTGCCATTCAGCCCGAAGAGCCGTGAGTGAAGCTGGACACTGATGTTGGGAGATGAAGCCTGGCACACAGTGGGCGTTCCAGTTTGTCCCAAAGGTGTTGGGTCGGCTTGAGGTGCGTCAACCACAACACACTCAGAAAAGCATTCTCGTTTTATTCACCTTTGTCAATCTGAAACAGGGAAAGGATTTCCCAAATTGTTGCTGTGAAGTTGGAAGTATGTCGGCCTTTCTCTGGCTGACATTTAGACTTGTCACAGATGGAAAATAACAGGTGCAGCCAAATAAAGCAGTGAGTCAGCATGCTCAGTACCAGCACACTGAAGCCCAACATATATAGATACTGAATTATAATTAAAATGTATATGTGTACGCATCCCTTTAATGTTGCAGCTGGTAAAGATGGAGCTATAGTTTTAACAACTTTATATACTGCTGGGTTTCTTCATATATATCAATACATCATTTGTTTCTTCATTGTATTTTGCAGTTATAGTCTGAGTGTGAAAATTAACAGAGATACAATATTTTCTTTCTGAAATTGGAGATACTGAAGTAAAATATAACAACCTCAGTACTTGAGTAAATGTCCTTTTTGGCTTTTCCCCACTCAGAACAATGCCTTATGAGCCAATAATGTGCACATGTTTGACTGTAAGTGGACTACTGACTGAAAGTACACCCTCAACACATTACACAGATGTAGATTGATGTGAATTGTGAATGCTGTTACTGCCCCCTGCTGGAGGACTGCACACACTACCTTCTATAATGTGTCCCTGCAGCAGAAAGCGTAACACATTCAACAACACCAGTTACATTGTATTCAGTCATAAAACATGTGGCCATAATTTATTTATAAAATGCCTTACCTTTCCATTAATGTCTACAACTCGTTCACACGTCATGTACTGGCTGTCAAGGGCCAATGAGGTCCATGCACAATGTAATGCATCATAACACATAGAAAACACTACATTCTTTGTTCAGGTGTTTTACATTTAAATAATAGATAACAAACATACAGTAACAACATTATCTAGTGGCCATCAGTGTATGGAGTCATACAGGCATGTTCTCCCTCTTGTGAACACTCCTCACGTGCCGGCCCAGAGACTCCATCCACTTGAAGGATTTACCACAATAATTACAGACGAACTGTTTCCCCTCGGTGTGGATCGTCTGGTGTCTGTTCAGCGCGCTCGTGGTGATGAAGGTCTTCCTGCAGATGTCACATCTGTACGGCCTCTCCCCGGTGTGTGTCCGGATGTGAGCCGCGAGGTGGGAGCAGTTACTGAAGCGCTTCTCGCAGACGGAGCAGCAGTAGGGCTTCTCTTTGCTCTCCTCGCCGTGGTGGTGGTGGTAGGGGTGGAAGAGCAAGCTGGGGTCCGGCAGGCTGCTCTTCAGGCTGGAAGGAGACGAGATGAAGTCTTTGATGTCGGACTCGAGGCTCTCGAGCTGCTCCACGTCGTGACCGGTCCAGAAGTCCCCGTGGCTCTTCAGGTGCTGCTCCTTCTTCACCTGCGAGGGCTCCGGGTGCTCCTGCTCCATGCCGTCGCCGCTCCCATCCTCCTCACACGGCTGGGACTCGGGAGGCTCCGCTGAAGGCACTGACTGATGGAGCTGCTGCTGAGGAGGAGGGGGAGGGGGAGGAGGAGGAGGAGGGTGATGGTGGTGGTGATGGGTGAGCTGCTGCAGCTGGGCTCCCAGGCACCTATCCAACCGCGGCTCTGGGTATGAGACAAACACCAACATCACAACCATGTGTCGGAAATAATACAGGAGAGCTACACGAGGGCTGGCTGCACGCAGCTTCATTCAAACCAACCTGACTTGAGAAGCTTCAGCTGCATCCTCAGACGACTGATTTCTAAATCTTTGGAGCGAGAGATCTCCTCCTTGTACTCGGCTATGGTGTTCTCCACAGCGCCGCATATCTCCTCCGCCGCGGCTGTCAGTCTCTCGCTGAGAAACACTCTCAGTGACTGCATCGCGGACGTCTATGTATATAATAAAAGGTGTTTAGTAGCGCCGGGGAACGTTTTCTAGCGAGTCCCTGAACGTCACGCTCCGCTTGTAAACACGGACGTGAGATTGAGCCACACAGTGTTCAACGTGACGCACTACCGCCCCTTGCCGGGCCGGGGTGGAAAGGTACGATAGCGGGCTGAATTAGAGCGAATAACCTTGTGATATATATGCAGTGCAATACATTAAAACAATGTGTTGACTCAATTATAATTGTACATTGTATTAATTAAAAATAAACTGTATAAAAGGTGGAAAGTTGTGTTGCTATTTTAAAGGGAAATACCATTTATTGTAGGATACATGGCAATACATTTTTAGCTCATTTCTTGAGCTGATTTCTTTTTTAAATTTTGGGTTTGATATGCCTACAACTAAAATCTTATTAAATCAAGGCTGGATTAGCAGGGACATTTTGTGTATTCTTAATGAAAGTCGTGTTCAATCAAATGATCACCAACCCACATAAAGTAATAATCCGTTACTCGAGCAGTGGATAGTTTCTGGGACTGAAATGCATTTGTTTCTGAATTGAGTCGGTGGTAAAATGTACGTATTTATACTCGATAACTGCTAAATGCTTTTTTATTCTGTTTTGATAATGCCATCTTTTATTTTCCCATAAGTGAAAAAAATGTCCCATTTTAAAAAGAGCTATTGCATTGGATTCAATCTTATTCTGGTTAATTGGTCCTCCTGTACAAATTGTACAGCCTTGTGATGAACGGTTCAGGGATTAGGAGTGTGGTAATAAAGTCATGTGTGCACAGTGCACTTTGGGGTTTATTTTAACGGAGATCTTTATGCTCAATTAGTTCTGAATTGAACTTTGTAACTTTCACTGCTGCGTGTCAGTCTAGTCCCGGGATAAAAATAGCTGTCAAATGCTTCTCTGCGTGTTATTGTCTACATAGAAGGTCACTTCTGTAATAAGATACTCTTTCCCTGCCAGCCTGAGAATACCATCCTCTGTGCATGAACATACAGCAGGTTATGCAGCCTATTGGGACATATATCCCCCACACAACATCCCTATAAGATATAGAATAGTCAGTCATTGGATAAACTCGTCAGAGAATAAAAGAAATCCAACACACTGAATCGGTCTCTGAAGGGTTTATTATAACGTTTCCTTATACCCATCAGCCATGACACAATATGAACATGAAATGGACGGTTCCCTCTCGGCAAACCAGCCGATGAACTAGAGGATCGTGCTGGACTACAGGGGGGTAAAATCCAGAGCATCATAATGACACAAAAGAGACATCTATATTAAAAAGACAAATACAACTGATCAACAACAAGCTGTGACACCATTTACACAGAAAAAGGTTGGTAAACTCGTCAAGTAAAAGGCGGGGACTGTAGTTGTACGTCTTTATAGCTTGAGCACTTGGTGTGAAGTTAGTTTGCACACAGACTTTTGTCAGTGGACTTAACTCCGTTCAGTGCAGTACAGTGCATGTGTCAACCTGTCCCTTTTCTTCATGACAAAATATATTTCAAAACAAAATAAAGGAGAAAAAGGGAATGACACCGTTACACAAATACTTTTTAATATAAAGGGGGAGAGTAGTAAGTGTTGATGATCTGGCCTCTGATCTGGACGCGGTCACGTTGCAGCTTCCCAGGTTTTTATGCCTTGGCGTTGATGATTTCAATAAACTCTGGCTTGAGGGAGGCTCCGCCGACAAGGAACCCATCCACATCCTTCTGGGAGGCAAGTTCTTTGCAGGTAGCACCGGTCACAGAGCCTGAAAAGAAGAGATTCAAGGGAAGATATTCATGAGGGAAAAATCAAAATAAGAACACCACAAGAACCATCTCGTCACACCGACTGACCTCCATAGATGATCCTCACGGAGTTGGCTACAGCCTCAGACACGTTGGTCTTCAGCCACCCCCTCAGTTTATCATGAACCTCTTGAGCCTGAGATATCGTGCGGGAAACGGACACATTATGACGAGTTATGGGAAGAGATCGCGGCCATCTTTTTCTAGTGGTTACTTGTATTTACCTGCTGGGGGGAAGCGGTCTTGCCAGTGCCGATGGCCCACACGGGCTCGTACGCCAGCACAACCTTGCTCCAGTCCTTCACGTTGTCTGTGAAAGAAACGCGAGACGAGACTTAAATAAGACAATAAACTTCCCCTGAAATGTATGATGCAACATTTAAACTCCCTAGTGCATATAGACTCTGAATCAGGATGGGCAGGGGTCTCATACCTGCGATGACCTTGGTCTGAGCAAAGACGACCTTCTCAGTCATGCCGCCCTCTCTCTCGTCCAACTTCTCGCCGATGCAGGCGATGACACTGAGACCACTCTCCAGAGCATGGGCTGTCTTCTGACCAATGAGCTAACACACACACACATCTGATCACAGAGTGTACACAACTGTGTGTTTTTGTTTGCATTGAACTTAATATATGCAACGGTTCCCATTTAACGCTGCACATCATGACGGCCAATGGAGCTGGTGCAAAGTGGAAGACGATGAAGTCAGAATTACCTCGTCGCTCTCTCCGAAGACGTGGCGCCTCTCGGAGTGCCCGAGGATCACCCAGTTCACTCCGCAGTCCTTGATCATCGCAGGGCTGAAGACGGAAACTCACAATAATCACATCTGTTCCACTTAAAAAAACGTTTTTTACAGAGACATGAAGCATTAACAAGATTTCATATTATTAATCAAACCTAATAACCGAGACGATTTTGTATGAAGTGATGAAGTTGTTTTCACTTTACTGAACATGTCAAGAAAAACTCTCATTTCACATTCTTAATATTATTGCACTTATATTTACCACACTTCATACATCTGCCTTCTAAGCATTGTGGTTGAATGTGTTATACATTGTACCATTATGTTCATAATGTACAGAGTCCCATATATGTATCCCCCCCCCCTCTGAGGGACACATGACGCACCTGATCTCCCCAGTGAAGGCCCCCTTGGCCACTTTGTAGCAGTTCTGAGCAGCAACCTCAAACTTGGCGTCCAGCTTGGACCTGGCAAAGTCCAGGTAGATCGATGGAGCGCCACACACCACCTCTGTGAGCACAGAATAAAACAATGCTTTGGTTTTATGCAGTCCACATATATACATACATATTAGTACTGAGAGATACTCATAAAACTACATTTCAAGGACATTTTAGACCAACCTCCTTGATGTTAATGATGTTGTAGTTTGGGATTTATTTTTGGTAAATTAGAACATTAACTGCACATTCAAGTGGGATTCCAGGCTTTGCTTAAAAGATACTCGGAAACTTTATTAAACCGCTATACTTTCACACTTGCATACAGGTACGAACCGCCCTGTGATAACAGGACTATCTACCAACAATGAGCCTTAGCCGCCCTTCAACAGCGGCCCTGAAACACTCAGTTTAAGGGCAACGTCTATAACCACACTGCTCCGCTGCCAAGTACAAGACCCACATCCCAAAATATGTCAACACCAGAGGGATTAAAGAGACAAATTCAGATCAGTCTTTTTAAACACGATGTTTAAAAGGGTCCACTCATATCACAAGTAGAAACTAAAAGGGTCGATTCACAACTGAAAACAAATAAAAACAGGACTGGATAAATCAAACAATATCAAGGTGATTGACTGGCCACCAGATGTGTGCATCCAACCAAACGAGCTACATCAATACTCAGACGCCTCGAGGGTTCATGGAACTTCTCAAAACAGATACGTCGATACAAACAAAATGTTTTCCCCTTGTGCAAACAGGATTTTACCCAATTCAACAGCAGCAGTCTGCATGGGTCAAGAAGAGTTCAATAGAGTCCAGACACTGACATTCAAAATGAAACTATATCTTAAGGGTTAGCAGAGTCTAAATTAAACCCGTTATTATTGGTTTGGTAAAGGTCATTTCTCCACAGCCAGGCCAGGCTGCTCGGCATTAAAGGTCCGAGTTCAGCCTCCTAAAGGTCACCAACATTGCTGCATTCTGCAGAGGTCAGAGAAAGGTCACGATACAGAGTTCAAAAAGGCCATAGAAAAAAGAACCAGTGTTTAAATATCCAACATGTGAAAAAAATAAATCAGGGGAGGAAACAGCTGAACTTTGACTTTAAAGAGGCCGGTGGGAAAAGTGTGCTGTAAAGGGGTGGATTCATAAATGGAGCGAAGTCCAAGGATAGACCGAACCAGGGTAGCCTAAATAGAGGCACAACATTATAGTTGCACAACACCAACTTTGCAGGAGGAGCACAGCTCGCTCTGTGACAGCGGAAGCAAGTCTAGACAAAGTCAACGTCCCAAGGCTTGTTTTAATTGTCAGCAGAGTGTAATGCACGGAACGAAAAACCAGAGGATAATGTCTACTTCTGCTCTGGGGAAGATAAACTACAACTATTCGTGTCATCTGTGGCCTTCTAACTCCTCCTCGTGTAAACTGCCTCAACATGCAAAGGGCAGCTCACAATAAGCTACTGTATTCGGTCTGCAGATGAAAGAAGACCGACATCATTAGCGAGTAGCTTCACTTGAACGCACCACGTCCGTCTGCTGGTCTACGTGCTGCTGCAAACGCTCACACACCACCGACATTACCGCAAAGCCACCGAGCGGCTTTCCTTTTATACAGTTATGTCTGAGGCTCATAGACTGGGTTAAAAAACAAACACAGAAAATACGAAACAGAGATTACACTGAATAAGATTATTTAGATGTGGGTGTGTGTGGTGTTAATGGTGTCATTGAATTATTGAATGGCCGAGCCATTTTGAGTCGGTTGTGACATTGAAATGAGAAAAACACACAAACAAGGAGGTATGCTTCATTCTTCATCACGATAATAATAATAAAAAGTGCCTACAAATATTTAAAAAAAAATTAAAAAGGAGAAAAAGGATTTTGTGTCAGGGCTGTCAAACCGCACGTACCGACATTGGGGTCCACCTTGGCTGCGTTCATGGTCTGCGCGAGCTCGCCGAGACTTTTCTTGTCTCCATTCAGCTTCCAGTTTCCACCGACGAAGAATTTCCTGCTCATGGTTGCGATTTACTTTCTGGGGGGATGTTTTAGATGAGAATTAACTGGGAGCAACAGACCACCGGGGTCTATCTTTCCTGGGGTAAGAGAGCGGACGTGATAAAACAGCTCAGAGTATTTATGAACATGGACAAGTTAACCCCTCCTCTCCGGCAACGCCATTGGTTTATGCCGGCACGCCCGTAAATGCATCTCCCTATTTGAGGAAGGGGAAGAGCGAGAGTCATGCTGCGTTCAAGTGCTCTGTGAAACACTTTTTCATACAAGGACTCACTGCGACGGGCCAAACCGAAATGCCAAATGCCGGAATTTGACATATACTGGCATTTGGCACATACTCAAATCCTATACTTAATTAGGTACAACGTTTACATACTTGTTCTGCACAGTTTATCTATGTTATGCTTTATACTTTTACTGCATTACATTCCAGAGGTAAATAATGTATGCATTTATTCTGCACGTAGGAATCATAAGATATGCAAAACCAATCTACCCAGTAGTTTTCAAATTGGCTCCACATTGACGAACTACAACGTTCAAATGCATGTATGTGTTAGTGATACAATCGCAAAAATAAAATACTCTATAATTAAAACTGTTAAATAACCCATGCACTTTTCCTGGAGGATTTATTCTTGTGAATGAGCCTTTTTGACCATCGCAATTTTGCTTTTAATAATAATAATAATGCAGGATAACCATCTCTTCGCCTGGCTTTATTTTTTAAAGTTGCTGGGAGTAGTTTAGATATTTGTGTCTGTATATATACAGACACAAATATATACACTAAGAAGCAGGGATGCACCTCCACTATCTCTTAGTGTTGTGTAAGTGTGGCATCCACTAATCTTCTCAGTACTACATATGCAGCATTTGTATATAGCAGCACTAGAGCTCTCGTTAAAGGGGGCGGAGCCTCTATAACCATGGCGTGCACAGGTGACGTGCATACCGGGATTGGGATGTGATTTGTTTGTTTTTACACCTGCTATTCCAGCTGAACCATATTTAATACATTGTATTTGTATAGCTTTAAAATGTACTCAAGGGAAATATAAACAAGGCAGAAATATAACATTATATCAGTAATAAATCAAACACAAACATACATAAGTAGCATCACATGTTAAAGGCAGATTGAAACAGGCGAGTTTTAAGTGCAGTTTTTAAAGTGGTGAATGATTTTACTTCAGAAAAGGATCTTTAACGACAACCTCTTGTTTACTTCCGCAACAATGAGAACCTAATCAAAATTAATAAAATACCTCTATATCGTCAGAGATTTTACATTTACTTTGAATTCAATTATTATTAATCAAAGCCACGCTAATCTTATCAATTACTATTACATATATAACATCTTTAATCTAAACCTTTAGACTTGCTAACATGAATTTATTTCATGCAGTGCCAACAATCACAAAATGATCCACAACGTTGTGCAGCCATGACGAGCCACCGTTTGATTGGCTGAGGTGACTAAAGTCCCACAATGCTTTGCGCGCAAGAGCCACAGTTTGAAGAGCTCTGATTGGAGGATTTTCAGCCCTGTTTTACATACCCAGGCTGCACTGCCGTAAAACAATACAGCTCTTACGCGAATAAAGTTACATTTTCAGGATTGTGAGTGGTCGTTTGTCATGATAATATACTCAAGCCTTGTTGTTATTGCTGTTACGTTGTTCAATGAGAGTGGCTCCAACGGGACACCGTAGCACTAGGGCATGTCATTAATGTAGAAGTACTGCTAGTCACCGCCCAGACCGACAGGAATCTATTTGCTCTTTAGATATTTATCCAGCAGGTTTCTCGTAAAGAGAAGCCCCACACTGTTGTAAAAAATAATAATATAAAATAATATTATAAAATAACCTTCGCGGTTTTATGAATTCAGGCATTTTTTTAATTTGCTCATTCAATTATTATAATTCAAATATAACAAACATCTTTTAAATACCTACGAAGTTTGCGTTTTAATATATATCCTTTTAAAACTATCTTCACATTTTAACCCCAAGTAATCTACTGATGTGCTCATGATCGATACTGTCTACAACTGTGTGTACTTGACGTTGAAATATTCGGTCCAGGGGTAAAACTTTTTGAAATTAAAATAATTAGCATACTAATAATGTGTCACTGGATTTTTATGGTAAACAAATGATCCGATTATTGAAATAACTTTAATATGTACAGGACTGTCTCAGAAAATTAGAATATTGTGATGAAGTTCTTTATTTTCTGTAATGCAATTAAAAAAACAAAAATGTCATGCATTCTGGATTCATTACAAATCAACTGAAATATTGCAAGCCTTTTATTCTTTTAATATTGCTGATTATGGCTTACAGCTTAAGAAAACTCAAATATCCTATCTCTAAATATTAGAATATCATGAAAAAGTATACTAGTAGGGTATTAAACAAATCACTTGAATTGTCTAATTAACTCGAAACACCTGCAAGGGTTTCCTGAGCCTTGACAAACACTCAGCTGTTATAAATCTTTTTTTAACTTGGTCTGAGGAAATATTAAAATGTTATGAGATAGGATTTTAGAGTTTTCTTAAGCTGTAAGCCATAATCAGCAATATTAAAAGAATAAAAGGCTTGCAATATTTCAGTTGATTTGTAATGAATCCAGAATGCATGACATTTTTGTTTTTTTAATTGCATTACAGAAAATAAAGAACTTTATCACAATATTCTAATTTTCTGAGACAGTCCTGTATATAGAGGAGCTTTAATTGCTGCTGTTCCTGTGAGTCGTCACAAGGGGGCCCACTGATACTATGACGGGTGTTAATCTGGTTAATCTTCACCCACTAGTTCACTGGTTTGCTCCCATTATGTCATTCTGGGTGCGCTGCTCCAGATACCTGTCAACCCACAAGTCCAACCTGAGCCAAACACCTGTGAACGCCGAGCCCGCAGCCGCCTGGTAAAGATAGCCGGGGGGGGGGGAGGAGGAGAAGGAGAATCACCGGTTTAACTTCGCAGGAGGCTGAGCCGCGAACGGCCTTTAAAAACGGGAGTGTGCGCGTGGATGTCTGCCGCGAGCCAGTAGAGTTCACTGAACCGTCGCGAAAAGACGTTTCCGCCCACAAGCAAGATGGCGGCTCCCTTGCTGGAGAATCTGTCGGAGTCCTTAGGTTCCCCGGAGCCAGCGGTTCGACTACTTCTATCTATTTTAATCGGTGAGTTTCCACCTCGCGTTGTTCCGGTAGCTGCCCGACGTGCCGTTAATCCGGGTGACATGTTTTCGGTGCTCTGTGGTGACCGTTAACGGAGACGCGCACCGCTAACACAACGCTCGTTTGGGTTGTACCTGACACACAGCCACAGGCTTCAGACCAGTTGTGTTGGTCTCCTGCCGGCTGTGTTAACAGGACGTTAGCTTCACGGGCTTCCCCCAACCGCAACACGCGTCTCTAGCTGAGGGTTTCTCACTTAGACGTGACGGGAGACAGCGGTTTCCTCCACAACACCACCGACCCACGGTAAGTAGTTGCACCGACAGTGAACTTGTGGCTCCCGGCGTGATGGCGCTCCCGTCTGTCTGGTGGCCAGTTTGGTGTCGTGTCAAACATCGTCATCTGTCGGAATCTCTCCTCCTAAATACCGTGTTCATGTTCGACGGGCTGACTTACTGGACAGTTGAGGTCAAGTTAGTTTGACGGTTGCACAATGCAGACTACACAGATGACAGTGTCTGTCGGCTGTGGGATTATCATCTTAGTTTGAGACTGGAAGATGAATGGGGGAGGGAAATTATTTGACAAACTGAGCACAGACTGACAAAATATGATCCCAATCCTCCATTTCTCCACTCAGTTGAATAGAAGAGACACCGACTCTGAGGTGTTTACGTTGGTTTAACAAGGCCAGAATGTACTTTTCATTAAAATGTGCAATACTTTAGGATCGGCTGTTTCATTGAAGCTTGTATGAATGTCATGTATGTCTGTGTGTGTATATATATATGTGTTTGTGTATAGATATATATTGTGTGTGTATATATGTAAGTCTTTTGTGTGGATGGGGTGGGAGATGGCTTCCTCTATGCTGGCCTCTTTGAACTTTGCTCTGACACATGGACACGTCTGTTTTTCTCTGTTGCCTCACACCAACAATGCAAGAGTGAACGTGGCCTTTCAGATCAGGCTTTGGTCTAATGCCTGAACCCCCCTCAGTCGCCCTGTTGCATGCTACTTGTCCTACTATTGCGCAATTTGGTTTGCATAATCTTGTTGCCATGTTGTAACTACCTTCCTCTACAACAGTGGCGCCTGAAAGCCTCAACATTTCCTCTTCTGTACATTTAGGCTTAGGTCAGTCACCTGTTTTGCAAAAGCAACCTCATGGTAATCCGCTGGCTGGCTAGCAACACTGTGGAGAGGACGAATGCCCTCCAGCAGCTCCATACTTGATTTATTGGATTGAAAACATCTTCAAAGAAACAGCTGGAGTTAATCTATATTTCTCTAACGTCAACAAACAGCAACAACATGTTACTCTTGTCCATCCAGACTTCCATATTCTATACATACAGTTTCCTTTTGTGAAAAGGAAGACCTCCTAGCAGGGCAATGCAAGCAAACATTACTCAAACGGTGCATTTCCAGCCAAATATGCAAAGTGTTAATGTGCACCTGTGAATTATTCTGGCAGCCGGCTGGTGAATGGGGCGTTGACTCAAAATAAACCGCGGTGCCCAGTTTCATCATCATGGAACATGTCACCCTTTGGTGACTATGCAAAGAGCAATAAACTATATCGGGCTTTGGCGACGGCAGCGGTACTTGGTAGTGACACCTCTTCTTTGTGTGCCATTTTCATGCGATTTGTTGATTTTTATAAAATAAATCTAGAAAATGACATGCCTTTTTTTTAAAGTAACTCTGTAGAGGCAGAAGGGAACTTCTTACTTGACTGCTTCTTTATATTACAGCTATAATGGAGAACCTTTTTATATTGAGCTTCATCTACTCTGCTGCAGTCCCTTAATATATTAATTATAGAGATGTTACTCGTTCCCCGGAAGGACACAGGTTCTGGAAAATAGTCTTCTCATTCAATACATTTTAAATGGCAGGCCGTTTAAATTATACTATACTGTAGATTACATTCACACTTATAAAAAAAAGTTCACATTACAATTCTGTCAATATTCAATATTTACATTATATTTCTATTGGAGCAGATTGAAGAAAGATGTTTACATGAATTGTCAAATGTGATCAAGAATGAGACTGAACCGGTTGGAAGTAGAAAGAAATTGAACCCTGATCACAGGTGAGTGTTCGTCCTTTTCATAGGCCTACAGTTATCTTCCTCCTTGAGATGCCAGATTTACAGCAGCACTCCTTACACGTGTGTTTGTGTGTGTGTGTGCTTACTGAGCTGATATGAAGATGCATGCTGCAGCTTTATTAACATGTATGTTCTTCTCATTCCTGCAGGGTATCCCTGTGCTCTGGTGTACCGGCGCTTCTTGTTCTACCAGCCTGCCACAGTTATACACCTGTTCAACACTTTCTCTGGACTGGCTCTGGCAGCATTCAACTTTGGTGAGATATAGAGCGAGCCTGTTTTTTTTTTAGTGCCTCAACTCCTTAACTTAGTTATTGGTCTTTAACATTTTGAATTCTGCATTGTTTACTTCCTTGTTGGCACATTTCTTCTTCCCAGCCTTCGATGGTGCATAGCTGCAATTCTTTTGTGTGCACTAGACGATTAAAAAAAACTGCTCCACGGCACCGCTGGAGACAACAAAACAGAGACCCCCTTGTTGGAGAAAGTGGTCCAACAAGCAGTGCAGTGCACTTAAATGCTTCGCATGCGTACTTTCACAAGATATTAAGGTCAAGATATCCTACCTTTGTGCGTTTCTTCAAGTATTTCCCCCTCATTTTACTTAATATAAATGTTATATTAAACTTTGAATTACATTTTTTTAAATGTAACATCCAGAAGAATACAGACTTCAACAAAATGTACTTCTGTTTCTTTGTTTGAACATTGTGGTTTAGGGATCTGTGTCGATGAGTCATCACTATTGAGTCATTTCGGGGTTGATGAGGAAGCACAGGTTTTGCTTTTTAAAAGAATACGCCAGCTGGTTTGACGACTCGGTTTTTATATGCAGTGTACAGTTCATTGAGGCCTGAAAGTACTAACTGCCGATAATTTGTTTTATTTATATGATTTTAAAATAGAAATTACAAATGTTGCAGTTTTTTGATTGCTTGTTTTGTCTAACCAACAGTAGAGCTGCAAATAAACTAATGGATCAATCATCAGAATATTGATAATTGCTAAACAATAGCTTGCTCCTTTTTCTTACATGTAACTATTTGAAGCCTTCTTTTGCCATATTTAATTGAGAACTAAAGATCTTTGAATTTTTGACTATTTGTAAAATTCAACATGGTGGCACCATTTGTCACCTTGGTCTGTGGTAGATTATAAGAGTCAAATCTCACCGTTTTAATCGATTAACTTGCAGTTTATTGTCTAAGCAATGCTGTCCATTATCATTAGTTGCAAAGGAAAATTATTTTAATTTGAGAAGCTGGAACCCCCAAATCTGCTGTTCCAGATGAGATGAAAGGATGACAGGATGAGGCATCCAGTACAGCTGGAGTAAAACTGCTAACGTCAATCTCTTTCTCTTTTCTTTATTCTGTTGTGGCTGCACTTGGATTTTACAGCAGGTCGGTTGCTTTATCTTTTTCCCGGTGGATTGCTTTTCCTTCCCAGCCTCTTTCGATTCACAGAGCATTGTGCATGTGCCTCGTTGTTCTGTCTCCAGCTCAGCAAATACTGAACTGAGGAGGAGAACAATAATGTTCCATGTCCAGTCCTACAGTTCACACTTGACTGACCCTCTCCCTCCTCTCCTCCCTCGCTCTCTCCCAGGCTCTCAGATCTATCACTCTGCAGTATGCGTCCTTGTCCAGTTCCTGATGCTGAGGCTCATGGGAAGGACAGTAACGACTGTACTGAGCAGCTTTACCTTTCAAGTGGTGAGGTGTCCCAGTGTTTGCTTTTATTTTTCTTCACCCCATTTCTACACATCCTTGTCCACTGTCAAACTGATGGGCAGTACACGTCTGTCTGCACGGCCTCTGCATTGTGTGATGGCCTTAATGCCTCCGTATTGTTTGACCCATGCTTTTAAAGGGCCATTATAACCAGTAGTTGTAAGATGTTGTCATATGCGTGTTGGAGCCTTCATTTGTGCATCCCTTTGCAGTAATTGTTCTTGCACTTTAAAAACTGCAGTAATGAAACTACAATTTTTCCTTTTCCTTCCCAAATGTTTGTTTTGTTTGTGTATTTTATTCAGTCAATCAAATACAATACAATATTATCCTATATAATATACAAAAGAGAAAGACTGAAAAGGTATAGGTAGAAGCAAAAAATGCTTATAAATTCCTATCCTAAATTGAAATCAAAATAAATCAGAAAATTAATATAAAACAACAAAAACAATAAACAAAATAGAAAACAAAATATATTTATATATACTACCACATACATCTTCCATATTAATAAGTTTTTAATTACATTTATAACTCAAGAATTGTTTTATTAATAATTCCCTTGAAAACCCAAAAGGAGTTCACCAGTCTTACATCCATTTCAACATTATTCCATAATTGGACTCCGACAACAGAATTACATCTTCTTTTAATCCCTTTTTTAGCCTTTTGTACTGTGAATTTACAAACATCTCTCAAATCATATTTACACTCATGTATTGAAAATAAACTTTGTACACAGTCTGGCAGTGACTTTGCTTTCGCTCTGTACATTGTCTGCATGTGCTTGCGTCAGATTTTGTTTTAATGGCACACTTCCTGTAATTCCGTCGTCACTTAGAACTGTAGTAAACATCCGCTTGGAGATGTTGGCTAATGCAGAGGTGTCGTAACTGGATGGCTTTGCACCGTCTTCTCGTTCCGTAGGTATACCTGCTGGCAGGATATTACTTCACGGCGACGGGGGAGTATGACATCAAGTGGACCATGCCTCATTGTGTCCTCACACTCAAACTTGTCGGTGAGTCGACGGCGGCGCTCGTTGCACTCTGCTTGACCAAACCAATAGTTTCATAAAAACAAATGTTTTCTCATTTGATATCTTCTTGTTGTGATCCTTTCCCCTTACTCTATCAATTAACACACTGATAAACTGCTGACGTGGCCTTTGCATGCTTAATAGTGTTCAATTAAATGATAATGACGGCATTAGTCAACCTAACATAGTTTCTGACACAAGTTGCATTTTCTGATTACAGGTTTGTCATTTGATTACTATGACGGCGGGAAGGAACCAGTGAGTTGGTTGATCTCTCTTGCTCTTGCCTGCTTGATCATTCGTCTACATGTTGATGTTCTCTGTCTGCCAATGTTGTTTGTTTGAGTTTTGCTCGTTGTTAGTTCTTGCAAGAGTTATTTTTTTAACTTTTTTTTTACATTTTCAAGTGTAAAAGAAAGGTAGATGAGTTTTCTGATGGAAAGAATATTGCTAGTTTGCACCACAAACTAGTAGATGTTTCCGATGTGCAAAGCAAGAAACTGGCCCGGTCGGTTATTAATGCAAAAGCGTTAGAGTAATATTTACGTAAATCTGTGGTCCGTACGACCGTATGAGAGGGGTGATATTTGCATCAGGGGTGTATTCACAAAGCATGGATTGTGCATGTCGATGCACCTGCCCGGTCCAGAGGGCCAATTCACACAACGTATTCCGCCAATGATAAAACGGCTCAAACACTCCCATATAGTTTTGCAGCTGAGTCCAATCTGATTGCAATTATTCATGTGGGAAAGTATAAATGTGAAAGATGAGTCTGAACAATGACTCAGAGTATATTTGTGCCGAGCCATAAAGACTGGGATCAGGTCAAAAAACGGGCTCATTTAATATCTCGCCATTGATTATGCCCATATATGCCCGTGCACTGTGGAGCAAGCATGCAAGGGTGAAATAATTCATCATAATGAGGATATTAAGTGCGCCATACATAAACGGGACAGTTTTTATAGTATTTTGAGCAGCTTTTCCTATTCTTTCACTCCCTTGTGTCTCTGTGGCATGCTTGGTTTCTCTAGTGCAGCGAGTGTCTGACAGCTGTGAATAGCATCTTCAGCTTTATTCTGAGTGTGTATGTTTAATTTAAATTACGGTTTATGTTTTGTATCGGTTCATAAACGTGAAATGTAGAGAAGAATTTCCCCACGGGGATCAATTAAGGATATATTGTTATAATAAACACGCAACTGGTTAATATCACTTTTCAGCACACG
Organism: Pseudoliparis swirei; assembly: GCF_029220125.1. Lineage (NCBI taxonomy): Eukaryota > Metazoa > Chordata > Actinopteri > Perciformes > Liparidae > Pseudoliparis > Pseudoliparis swirei. The sequence continues at coordinate 14,988,231 of NC_079409.1, forward strand.
GCTTACAGATGTTGCGTTTGTCTGTCTCGATGGTGATTGCTACATCTTGCATCAATTTTCTCTTTCTCTGCCCCTTCATCCTCCTTTCATATCACTCGTTTATAATTGTTCTTCTCGTATCCTTCAACTCCAGTCTCAGCTGAGCCCAGAGCAGAGGATTGCAGCCCTGCCGTCTGTGCCCTCCCTGCTGGAGATGTGCGGCTTTTCCTACTTCTATGGAGGCTTCCTAGTGGGGCCCCAGTTCACACTGCGCAGCTACCAGAAGCTGGTGGCAGGGGAGCTCAGCGACTGCCCCGGAAAGCCTCCGAACAGGTAAAAGAGCAAGAAAATGACGAGTGATGAAAAATTAGCAGAAAGCTATCTTTATTACGTCTCCATAAAATGAGTCAACTGTGCAGTTAATATGATCACCTTCCAATCTCCCATCACCGCCTTGTTTCATTCTCCTCAGTATCGTACCGGCTATGAAGAGGTTCGCTCTGGGGTTTCTCTGCCTGGTGATATATGCAATATTTAGTCCCTATTACGCAGACAGCTACTTCCTAACGGATGAGTATGATGTGAGAACGACAACATGTTCAGAAATAATCACCGTGTATGCCTTAAGGTGTTTCAATGTGAGGCCAGTCGGCGTGTCTAACATGTAATGTCCTCCCCACAGGCTCAGCCCTTCTGGTATCGCTGTGTGTTCATGCTGATTTGGGCTAAAGTCATCCTCTATAAATATGTCAGCTGTTGGGTCATAGCGGTAAGTAACCTCTTGATCTGCTAGTGTGTGTGTGTTTGGGGGGGGCGCTACAGCCTCCTGATTTCCCTCTTGAAATAAACAATTTGTTTAAATGTTGTATTCAAATACAGCGCCTAGCTTGACACTTGTTGTGCACCTGTGTTGACTGTAAAACCCCACCCCTTGAAATACCTTCGACAATTACTAATACATGCATGCTTGGATGTCATGGCACACCCTAACCAGCCCAACGTACCAGTTTAGGAGGCTTTTGTTTGTCATGGTGTGATCTCACGTCAGCCGACGATGACGTGTTTTTGTTGCGTCACAGGAAGGTGTATGTATATTATCTGGACTAGGCTACAATGGCGTAGTGGATGGAGAGCACAGGTGGAACGCCTGTGCCAATATGAAGCTGTGGCTCTTTGAAACCACGCCACTCTTTGGAGGAACCATCTCGTCCTTCAACATCAACACGAATGCCTGGGTGTCCAGGTCAGTGTGGCGCCAGAAGTCTGTGATGCTCTCTCGCTCGTCTTCAAAGCCGAGTTGTGAAAGTTTAATATTTACCCGGACGATAACGGTGCGTGAGAGGAGTAGTTTCAGTCCAATAGGCTTATAATGAATGCTTTAAGTAAAAGCGATGGCGTGGTATCGCATGCCAGGGCCTCTTTGGGTTATTTTAACACCAGAGGAATCATCGCAGGGAGGGAGCCAACATGCTCAGAGGGGTTTTATAACATCGGCCATTTCAGTTGGATTTATCTCAGTGATGTGTATGCATTAAGCCTTCAAGAATAGCTAAATACTTACATTTTAATTCAATTGAAGTGGCAACATGATATAATGCAATGTTGCCAAAGCACCTTGATACAAACTTCTCTATTATTATACAAGATGCAAAAGGACCGGGTCAAACTAAAGGGCTTTAGATGAGAATAACATGGATGACAGTTATGATTTGAGACGTGGGGCTTTGCCGAGCTCGTGCCGAGGAAGTTAAGTCTCACTCGGTCCTTTTCTTATTCTGACGTGCGACAGCTGTAAAGCACACTGATACCCAAAGGCCGCCAGCAAGGCTGTCCTCCAGCCTACGCTATGTACTTATTCATCTGACTCTGCACTCGACAGCGAGTTCTGCCGCTTGTCGCCAGTAAGGACGACACGCCACCATGTTTGAAGTCCAACGTGTGTGTGCACTTTTGTAAGATATTGTCACAGTCTGAGCCAGCATTGAATTGAGGCGTACCCTTGAAGAGGATGTAAAGTTGTGTTAATATAACCTCAGTTGCTATGCAACAAGAACTTCAGGTAAGTGAGTGCTTACCATGTCGGCAGTGATAGCCGTTGCATTATGTTTTTCTGACTGCATGTACCCAAATTATCATCTTTTTTTCTGTCCAAATGAAGCGATGCAAAACTCTTGATTTGCTTTGTTTCTCTTTTTGAAGACATGTCTTCAAACGGTTGAAGTTCCTGGGCAATAAGTCGCTGTCTCACGTGGCCACACTCGTCTTTCTGACTTTTTGGCACGGTCTTCACTCCGGATACATCCTCTGCTTCTCCATGGAGTTCTTCATCATCACTGTAGAGAGACAGGTACATCACAGATGCAGGATGTGAGGATGGGCAGCCTAATGATTAGCATTGTGTATATGGGTCTCTGTATTATTCAAGTTTCTCAGGAAAAGCTGACTTTGCACTTTGTCCACATTATATTAAATTAGATTCAACTTTATTGTCATTACACATGTACAAGTACAGAGCAACGAAATGCAGTTTGGCATCTAACCCGAAGTGCAACAGAAGTATCATAATAAATCATAGTATCATAATAAATACATGTAAACCAGTTAAACTTAATCACAAGAGTCCACTGCTGAATGTTCTTGTAATTAAATATTGACGACAGTCACAATTGGGCTTTAGTTTATGATGTAACCGTTTTTCTTTATTGTGTTGAACTAATATGCGAGTGTGTTTGTATGTGGCAGGCTCTGGCTCTAGTGAGGGACAGCCCCTTGCTGTCAAAGTTGGCCAACAGTTCACTCTACCCCCTCATCTACGGCGTCCAGCAGTTTCTCCATTGGCTCTTCATGGGCTACCCCCTCGTGCCATTCTGCCTCTTCACCTATGACAAATGGCTGAAGGTAACGCGACTCTCAGAGACGCATCATCCTTTAAAAAAATAATGTATTGACCGCAACCAACACATCCTCATTGTATTTTTTTTATATGGGGGGATGGAAGCAAATTCAGGAAGAGCAACAGCAATAATAGTGTATGTGTACAGAATAAACGGAACATTACTGTATTATTATATTGTAATGCAGTATTTGGCCAGGTACAGTTTGACGTTCATGGAGCAGAGTAATTTACCAAGAGCGATAACTTGCACTTGGCCTTCACAGCTTGATGTGGAGATGGTTCACTTCCGCCCGGCAACAAGAGGAGCGTCTAGTGGCGGGGTGTTGGTTTGGGCTAATTGGATGATGACGCTGGTGTTTGTCCACTGGGGTTTGGGGAGGATTGAGGGAGGTATGCCAAGCGTAATGGGGTCAGGTCATTGACATGCTGGAAACCTTCTGGTGGCGACAGCTGAGAGCAGGTGTCAGCATCACATTCTGATGATTAAATCGAGATATTAACTTGACTCTTCTTTTGTTTCTCAGGTGTATTCGTCCATCTATTTCTGTGGTCACGTATTCTTCCTCATAGCCTTTTTAACCATGCCATACATCCGTAAGGTGCTGGTGCCTAAGAAAGAACGGAGTGAGACGAAGCAGGATTAAACCGTGGTACTAGAGCTTGGCATGGTAAGCACGTGCAGGCCTTTTAAAATAAATAATAAAAAGGGACGTTGCATCCAGTTTCAGTTCTAATGTTGTGAGACAACGCTGTGAATATGTGTTTTAATGTTGTGATATCTGTTTCTTTCCAGGTCCATCTAAGGCTAAATATTCACTGAAGGGAACTGACTTTCAAGGAACAGAATGGAAAATATTTTAAGGCCTTTAGTAATATATATGTCCATGTAAAAATAAATTTCTATATTTTTTTTTGTGTTTTAAATGGGAAGGGTGTTTTTATAAACATTTGGAGAAATGTTTACAGTAAATGACCATCGTGCCACATGCGGTAAATGTGAGCTAATCGGAGGGGGGGGGAATTGAAGAGACGTTGGACTTGAGAGACTTACATGCTGTTGACACAGAATTGCACTCACCAGTCACGGGTTCAGAGTCTGTAATTGGCTCCGATGTGTTTTTCTTTTTCATTTCGCTCATGTCTACCAGCCGCTATTAGCAGCAGGCTTCACAGGAGGTTCAAGCACAGCGCCAACGTGTGTGGCACTTTCTTTAATACAACAATACTTTCTGCAAAAGATAGTTTATGATAATAATGGTGATGATCATTTATAATCGGGGGAGTTGTTTCTTGAAAATGGCTGCCGGTGGTTATACAAGCACTGTAAATCACACACTGTACACTAATCCCCATCTCAAAATGGCTTTTAGTAATGAATGTTTTTACAGTACATTTGGGTTTGATTTTATAAAGTTTTAACGGCTTTTATGAAAAAGAACATTTTGTAGCTTTGGGATAAAACTTCAAGACATGGTTTGCATTGTTCTCCTGCCTTTCCTCATTTGATGCGGCCGCTCTCCTCCACGCCATGTCTCCTCCTCCCTCTGTCTCCTCCACTCCTCTGTCGACTGGATTCAAGCCCTCAGCTCTTAAATGCACAGATGTGAAAGAAGGAGACTTGCGCACTGCCCGACCACAGTCTCAACGGTTGATCGTTTGGGTTCACCGACACGCTGATCTCAAATACTTTTTTCTTTCTTTTTTTTGGAGGAAACTCCTTTCTAACTGGAAGAAAAAGAAACGATGTGTTTCACTCCTTGCCTGCTCTTCGGTTAATAACAGCAGGTGATATTTAAAAGAAGTGTGAAGTGGATGCATCCCATCCCTCTGTGGGAATGCCGCTTCATTTTGTTTAATTTAAATATTTGGGGGGGCTCTGTGTCATCTGATCCACAGCATGCTGGAGGAAGGCCCAGCACTGCTGCTGCTGCTGCTGCTGCCGTCCTCACGCTGACACACAAGGACAGGACAAACCTCACTGTAGCAGCAGCCCAGATTTTAGTAATATTTATACATGACATGGTGATTATTAATTGATGTAAATTGTTATGTTAAGAGACTACTTTTTTGCCTTATTCCTACCAAATGTACAAAGTAAAAGAAAACTTGGGATGGGCTTGGGGTTGGTTGGGAGTGATTTTCAAATACAATTTTATAATGTTCATTAAAAATGCTGCATTTCAAGCGAGGACTCTGGTTATTGTGTGTCCGAGCACGGGGTGATATGACGTCATTTTGCAGTCTGGTGATGGAAAGCTTGAGCGATTGGGGGGGAGGGGGGATTTATATAAAAACACATGACATTATTTATTTTTTAAATGGTTTTGGTGGGGTTAAGCCATCAAACATCGAGCTGAGAACCACCGTGATGAGATGAGTCCCTGTGTTGGGTCTGAGTCACTCGATGTGCGCGCAACAGCACAAAACAGCCAGAGCAGCAGTCTGGTCCAGAGCTGGTGGGGGCCGGAGAGAGGGAGAAGGACGCAGTGTGGGCGGGTTAAGAAGCGCCGAGAGGGAGGGGACGCCAGCGTAATATTCCCACCGTTTTTTCTCTCCTTCCACCTCCGTATAGAGCCGAAAAAACAAGGGCATCCATCGGTCTCATCTTCCTCACACCTCATCCCCGAGTCTCGCGCCAGGCTGAACTATCCGCTCTGTCGTTTCTTCAGCTGCCGTGTGAAGACTGTCCGTGTGTCCTCTCCTACACCTGGAGGTTTGTTTTCACCCTGCGGGGTGGGGGTGGGGGTGGGGTGGGGGGGAGCATAGCCGAGCGGCAGGGGCGTGAGACGCGGATGCTGTGAGCGCATAGAGGCTGGGTACCAACCGGGAGCATCACCGCGACTCACCACGGTAATGTCACATCTTGCTTCAGCTAACATTCATGTGTGCGACATGTCGTCTCCTGGCTGGAGGGTGAGCTCTCGACATGGCTGGTAATGTGTGCCAATACCAGCCCGTAATGTACGTCTGCCGATAGTGTCGCATAGCATGTTCCTCTGCTCTCGGATGGATGTGACGCCGGAACAACATGTGCACAGATGGAGTCATCATATATGTTCCCTCTTCTGTTTCTATAGATGTGTTGATGTAATCTAGAGGAGCATGTTGTGCTGAAGCCTATCGATGACTGCAGCAATTGTGATGTCCCCCCCCCTCCCCCCCAGGACTCGTTTTTCAGTTGTGGCCACAAGACAGCAGATGCGTTATTTTAACCTCACACACCACAATTAAAACATGGGAACACACCCACACAGCCACATGCAAAACCTATAGTGACACACACACGCGCGCGAGCGCAGCACAAGAGGCTACACAGCACGGGTATAGGCTACGTGCATGCAGGCTTTTCTCTGCAAGTGTGTCAGTCTCATTTTGAGGAAAAGGCAGAAGCAATGATGGTGTATTGGTTGATTCATTCTGACTCCATATGCAGCACCAAATCAAGCCGGTCATGTCGGGTCTCTCTTCTACGTTTAGGCCTCCAAACACATGCATGACTCCCGAGTTGTGTTAAATTGCACAAACGGAGCATCCGGCCCCTCTCTGTGTGTCTTGTTCCTGTACCTGTCCCCTCAGTGCCGATCAGTTATTGATGTACTTTATTCCCCACCTTGTTGCCCCCTCTACCTTTCCTGTCCTTTCAGATGGACAGAATGAATTTTCTCTCCTTCTTCCTCATTTGCTTGACTTCGGTTGCCAATGGCAACAAAGGTCAGTTCCTCATCATTTTGACTGGTAATTGTGATGTGTTGAGATGACGGTTGACATCAACATGGCAGCATGCAGACCTTGAAATGCTCTTCATGACTGTAATGCTCTCCCCACGAGTGTATTAATTAGATATCAGTTTCCTCAAACAGGCCACACACACACACACACACATTTGTACATTTTGTGTTTCGTGACCCAGTGTGCGTCTGTTTCAACGGTGCCGTGACTGACAGGATGATGCATGTGTTTCATCCTCTAGAGCAGATTCATCATCATGGATAACCATGACTTCCGATGCAGCCTCATTGTTCCAGTGACTATCACGCTGAGGGGAGGTGAAAAGAAACAGACAGCGAGGAGGGAGGATGTCAGAGAAGGAGGTGGTGTAGGAGCGTGATGCAGGGAACACAAGGAGATTTAGGAGAGAGTGTCAGAGAAACACAGAGGAAAGGGGTGGGGAGGAGGGGACAAATGTTAGGAGAGGCAGAGGAGAAGGAGCTTTGACAGGAGAGGACGTGTGTGAAAAGACGCAGGCCGATGAAGAGGAGGAGGAGGAAGAAGACGAGGAGGAGGAGGCAGTGGAGGAGAGAGAGGTAGTACGTGAGATCAGGTGATATGAGTGAGAAGGGAAAGCTACAGATAACGAGACATTTGTGTGTGTGTGTGTGTGTGTGTGTGTGTGTGTGTGTGTGTGAGAGAAACAGACAGACAGAGGAGGAGGGGTGAGCGAGTGTCGTGAGGCGATAGAATGACACAGAGATGTAAAGTGCCAGGAGAGACGGAGAGAGATGGAATAGGATGCTTCTCAATCTGTAATCCCGGATGTAATCCACAGGCCTGATGCTCAGATTAATGCTATAGAGCAGAGAGGGGGAGGGGGGAGAGGAGGGGAGAGATCAACTGAAGGGACAGAGGGCGGGAGATAAATGACCAAAAAAAGAGACATGGCAGAGGACTGGAAATGGAGGAGGAGAGGACCTTGAGAGGAGAAGATGAATATCTTTGATATCTTTGATTTATTTATATATAATCCTAATTAAGTAGCTCTGGCTGTAACCAACAACAATATTCCTTGTTGATTAATCTGCAGATAACTTCCTCAATGAATCATTTGGTTGATGAAACATCTTATAGAGCCCAGTTTAGTCCCCAAATTGTTTATTAAGGACACAGAGATATTCAATTTGTCTCCATGAAATAAAAGAGAAGCAGCAAATCTTCTCAACTGAGAAGCAGCAACATACAAAAGAAGTGTTGATTACTTTTGCTTGAAAAAAAATCTTAAAACTATTACTCAACCTTCAGAATAGTCACTGGTTATTTTTCTGTTGACTGGATGTTTATTAGTTAATTATTTCCGCTCTAAAAGTAGCAAAGCCTCAATGTAAAAATACATCTCGACAAGTAAAAGTAGGGAGATGTATTATCACAAGAAATTGCTACACGGTCTATTTAATACCCCATTATTGCTTTAATTAAATATACAGCAGAATGACCTCTTTCAGAGTGGAAGATTACTTAGATTATCATTATGGATGTTACTGTGTAAAGAGTATTTTGATAACATAGGTTGTTGAGCTTTATCTGTAAAATATATGCTATGGAGTAAAAAGAACAATATTTCCCTCTAAAAGGTGATGTTAGTGAAACTACACCAGCGTCAATTAAAAACAAAACAAGTAAAGTTCCTTCAAATCGTATTTAAATTTTTTTTTAAAGTAATTTTCCTCCACTGAGAAAAAAAAATGTATATTCTTCAGTAAAGTATCAAAATCAGTTAAATCAGATTCAGAGCCAGCAGCCTCGTCCTCTGTTGGCTCAGAGGACGAGGCTGCAGTCAGACATTAGGGACAATTCACTGTGAAGACAAAAAAGCAATTACTAAACACAAGTCTTGCAATTCTGTGTGATTTAAAGTCCTCTGTGCTCAAAAGATGGAGGACAACAGAAGGGAGGCTTTTGTGTTGTGCTCTTTGCTGGGGAGTAAATCATCATCCTTCCGGCTCATTAACTTGCCCTTTGATCAATCAGCTCTGAACATTCAGCACGAGGATGAATTATTAATTCTCAATTAAAGGTTAAATTCACAGTAAACCTTGGGCATTTGATTTGGACACGGCTGTTTTCTTTTCACGCGTTATTGTGCGGCGCCCGTGGCGGGCCAGTTTGGCTGATTGATACGAGCAATAAACATCTCCGTGTGTGAGAAGGTGAACTCTGACTGGCCTTAATTACACCGCCAACCAAGAGCGGAGTGATGCGTGATGCGAACAAGAGGAAGGAGGTCTATTTGGGGAAAGGAAGAAGAAGGGAGATCTGTGCGGGTGTGAATGGGATTAAACCGTCCTTGCGGTCACACATCTCACATACGTTGTGTAGTTTTCCACTCATGCTCACCGTGTCCTTGCCTGTAATGCAGTGTTAAAAATAGAAACGTTGGTTCCTTCTAATTGCTCCATTTAACCCAAAGCCTCTTCGGTCTCTTCCCTGTGCCGCTCAGCCAATAAGCACAAGCCATGGATCGAGACGGAGTACCAGGGGATTGTCATGGAGAACGACAACACGGTGCTGCTCAACCCCCCTCTCTTTGCCCTGGACAAAGATGCTCCACTTCACTACGCTGGTAACACCAACCGCATGCAACTGCATGGGAGGAGGCAGGATGACAGAGCTGGGGAAACATAAATGAAAAAAATCCTTAAAATATGTACAATCTTCCATGAATTTACTTGAACATCCATATAACTAACTGGCTGCTGTGTAAAATAGGTCAAATCAACTGGCACAGCCACATTGAAGGTGATCTCCCCGGGCCGGGCTCGGGCTTTAATAGTGAACACAATGCTGTTTTTTACAGAGGGTTGCAGCTCTCAGACGGCGGCCATTCCCAAACATTTCCCCAACAGAGCAGCCTCAATAGTAAAGGCAGTGTATTCAGTCAGAGAGTCCACTATGTTTAGGCCATCATAGTGTCATTCAACCCTTCGTTGCTCTGCAGCCTCATGAAATAAGATGGTCTTGTTGGCACTCCTGGAAATAACCGTGTTCAGTCAAATTGTAACCGATTGACTGGAATTACTAAGCGCTCCCTGAAATTCACGTTGTGTCGAAAAGGAAGAGAAAGTATGTGTTTGAGCAGGAAACCTTCCAGACCTTCAATTTATGTCAGCTGGGAAAGATCAGCTGCTAGAAAGAGGGTTTTATTTTCATTCTGAGCTGTAATCTGTTTTTATTCTATCATTATTATGATAAGGTGGAGGTGGACTTAAAGGAACACTTCCGATGTCGATCTCAACTTATATAGTCGGAAAGAAATCGAGTCAATTTTAAGATGAATTGCCCCAATTAGTTTCACAGTGATAGATGTAATGATAGGTATTTACTATTTATACTTCAGTACATCGGTGCTTTCCTTTCATTCTGGTTATATGTCACTGGCTCTTTTTGCTGTTAGAAAAAAAACCTGAATATGTAAAGCATATAGTCTGCTTCACAGAAATAAAATAACATGAATGATTGGGAAAAGCATAGAAAGACTTCTTAATGAATAAAGTTTTTAGTAAAAGTTTAAATAACTGTTGAGCAATTTAAAGAGAAAGAATGTTCTACGATTTAGAGGCATTGGAAGGTAATACATCTCCTTTACTTTCGAGGCTGCAGAGTGTTGCAGCACAATCTAAGGCTGAGTGTAAAGTGTAACACACAAACGTATGAAACGCTTTAGAAATGAGAAATACCAAAACTCTACAATACACTGAACGCCAAGGCGAGAGGGAACTTTGGAATTCCGATTTTCTTCCTCCTGTATAATCTTTGAGCAGCCACTGCCATACAAATGTTAAATAATAACCCAATGTTTGACCGAATAGGAAGTTAATTAACATTATATAATTATACTGGATATTTAAAACTTTATTTGGATTTTTAAAAAACCAATATGTCTTCATTTGGATTCACAGTGTCTATGATTTGATACATTTCGTCTCATCGCTCTACTTCCTCTTTCAGGTGAAATCTGTGGCTTCCGGGTTCATAATGGCCCCTCGGGTTCAGGCTCGGTCCAGTTTGAAGCTGTGGTTCTGGACCGCTCCACCGGCGAGGGCCTGGTCCGGTCCAAGGAGCCGCTGGACTGCGAGAGCCAGCGAGAGCACAGCTTCACCATCCAGGCCTACGACTGCGGAGAGGGACCTGACGGAGTCAACAGCAAGAAATCCCACAAGTGAGTTGGTCCACTCGCTCCTCCCAATTCAGACACAAGATATGTACAAATGTATACAATAATTGCTTTCTCTAGCTAAAGTGTCTCTGTCTGTAAAGACTATCCAGCCATGTCTGCTTCCTGTTGTTACAACAGCCCACCCATCTGTCTGTGCTTGTGTCTTGCCTCCCACTCCTCTCCTCAGGGCCACCGTGCATGTTCGTGTTAACGACGTCAACGAGTTCTCCCCGGTGTTCGTCGAGCGGCGCTACGAGGCTTCGGTCCCAGAAGGACGTCTGTTTGACAAACTCGTGCGGGTGGAGGCGCTGGATGCCGACTGCTCCCCGCAGTACAGCCAGATCTGCTTCTATGACATCATCACTCCTAATGTGCCCTTTGCTATCGACAACGATGGTGAGATATGTTGTGTCTTGTAGCAGTGAACCAGGAGAGTGTGGGACTTCTAGACCTATTATAGTGGTCTGCTACACTATAGCCACCACATAATCTTCCTCACACGCCGTCTGCTCTTTATGGTCTATCGCAAGTAGAATCACTAAATTCAATATTAAGTATTCAACATCTAAACCGCGGATACCCTCAACACATGAAAAAGACTCATGCCGGACGCTGCTGGGATATTGATGTCTGCATAGCGGCGGAGTGAAAAGAGTTGCAGGTACTTAACTCCTCGCACAGGTAGAAACCGAGCGACGCTAAAATAGACTTTGTGTGGGTGGACTGTTTTCCTGTCTTTGTAAACACATTGCAGCAGCTGTTTTGGTTTAATATAGTATCCTTTTTTTGTTACTGGCTGCTTATAGATTCTCTAAATTCGTTGTTGTAATTGTATCCATTGACTGGTTGGTGGGAGATCGATTGTAAGGAGCAGGGGAGCCTCTTTTATCATGACTCTGCAGATTCGTCCTGGACTCGGAGGGTTCTGCAGAGCGGCTCCTTTCTTGTTTTATTTTGGGTCAAACTGGTACGGAGACCTTTTGTTCCAACCTCCGTCACCCACTGTGGGCTTGTCAGTCTATCTTCCTCTATCTTCACTTTGCCTTCTCCGTTCCTCCCACTGTCTATTTCATTCCAAAGTTTCTCCTCTCGCCGTGTCTCGTGCTACCTGTTGTCTGTCAGCTCGCCTGCTGAGCGCTGTCAGCCTGTCGCGGTTATTCGCTGTTAAAAACAAGAAACCCTTCTCTTTTCATTCCGCTCTGTGCAGCGTATCCTCTGCTTTCCCTTTCTACTCCTGGATGCAGTGCCCTCCGTCGGGTAGTTTCTCTGTGATGGGAGCTTTATCAATGAGCGTTCATTGGCGCTGGGACAAGTTATGCAAGCTCGTCGTTGATGACTAACCCTGCTATTTCTGTTTCCCCTCTATTCTCGTGTTTCATAATGTATTTTCCTTTCTCTCTCTCCGTCTCCTAGGTAACATTAAGAACACCGAGCCGTTGGACTCGAAGCGCCAGCGTGTTTTCACCTTCTGGGTGACCGCCTTCGACTGCGGAAAGAACCGAGCTCAGGCCGATGCCCAGGTGGTCGTCACCGTCAAGCCGTCCTGCAAACCCGGCTGGATCGGTAATCCGACACCGATCTATCTCTCTCTCTCTCTCTCCGTCTCGGTTATCATGCTTGGAAAACTCTCGGGAGGTTAGAGAAATGTGTTTTTCTCGTTCAATCTGTGGATGATATCGCTTTTAGTTGTGCGTAGGCCGCTGTTCGGATGAATCACCTTTGCATCCTTATATCAGGAGCTGAGTTTTCACGATGTGGTGCTGAGCCTGCGTAATATCACGGGGAAGGCAATTCATTAAACTGTGAGCAGATCCTTGGATTGTAGATACTACTGCAACCCTTTCTGTGGATGGTCTCACATTAGATTCCACCACTGGGATGACCACACTTTATTGACAGCGAATTATCATTTAAATAGATTGAATCCAAATGTTGAGGGTCAGGTTGTAATTGCACTCCTTTTTCAGGATGGACCAAGCGTGTAGAGTACACTCCCGGGTCAGGCAGCATCCCCTTGTTCCCCAGTCTGCATTTGGAGACCTGTGAGGAGACTGTGTGGAACATCCAGGCCACCGTAGACCTCCAGACCGGCCACATCGGGAAGGGCTGTGACCGAGACAGCTACTCCGACCGATCTGTCCGACGGCTGTGTGGTGAGTTCTGGTTACCTTCGCATTGAAAATGCGGAAGGTTATGTTTTGATCGCCATGTATTTATTTATTATTTATTTATTTGTATGCGTGTTATTCGCAAAACAAAAAAAGTTTTAAACCGAATCGCATGAAATTTGGTGGGATGATTGGTTATTATCCGCGGACCATTTGATTAGATTTTGGGATCGATCGGGTCAAAGGTCATGGTCAAGGTCATGAAAAGGTAAAAATCTTCTTGAATCCCATGAAATTTGGTGGGATGATTGTTTATTATCCGGGGACCATTTGATTAGATTTTGGGATCAATCGGGTCAAAGGTCATGGTCATGGAAAGGTCAAAATCTTCTTTTTACCATAGCGCGGTCAATTTCTATCCAATTGGCATGCAACCAATGCCAACATGTTCATAATTCAATACCCAATATTGTGATATGCGAAGGTATGCGCTCTACCGAGTGCCCGTTCTAGTTTGAATATGTAAATGTGCAGAGAGGGCCTTTTCTTTATTAACATTGTTTCTCTCTTTTTCCTTCTCAGGTGCTGTCAGGGGTGAAGTGGACCTCCTCCCTCCTCCATCTCCAGCTGCCAACTGGACCGCCGCTCTGCCCACTCTCCCCTCCTCTGATTCCTCTCTGGTCTTCTCCTTCAATGGATCCAACCACGTCGCCGTGGTGCCGGATTCGGTTGTCTCCGCGTTGTCGGGCGACCACTTCACCCTGCAGCTGTGGATCAGGAGGGGTGGAGCCAACATCCAGCCTGCGACCACTCAGACCAGAGGCGGTCGCAAGGATGAGGAGACCATTGTGTGCAGCACTGTCAAGAACGGTGCGTGTTATGGTAGAGTGATGCTTTCACTGAGATTTGAAGGGATTATAAGTGTTTTCAAATGAGGGGTGGTAAGGAAAACATCAGCCATGAAACCCCCAGAAGGTTATCCATCCAAGTCAAGGCTGAAAGAAAAAGAATACCGAAAGCATTTTATAGCTCCAACATCTACTATCAAGGTGCTCTTGAGAGAGACGCTTAACGCCCTGCTGCTGCTCCACTTGAGCCGCTAAGTGGACGGCAGCAGCAGCAGAAGAACAGTAAAACACTGTAATAGTGTCTGGCAGAATATTGTGTGGATATTTTCCCCTTATGACTTTGTAGGGGCAGCGCGAGAAAACGGAGCGCTCGGCAAACCTTCCCTCGGGTTAAAACAGAAAGAACATTTCCAGTTAGGAATGAGAGAACAGAGATTACAGTCTATATTTAACGCATTGCACGTTTTGATGTCTTACTGTGGGTATTCTCTGAATTGCTTGGTGGTATTAACACAGACATATATACATAAGACCTGACTGACCCACCCGTTGTGTTCTGTTCTTCTGCTCTGCAGATGATTCTTTCTCCCACTATTCCCTCTCCGTCCACGGCTGCCGCCTCTCTCTCTTCTACTGGCCCGACGTCTCCGCCGCGCGACCCGTCAAGTTCTTGTGGAAACTGGAGCAGGTACTGAGGGAACCGCAACACTTAGCTTTGATGTTCGTCTGTATTTGTACCTTTGAAATTAAACTGAAATGGGGGAAATGCAGTTGATAATGCATCTGTGAAAAGTCAAACATCTGGCTCAGCTATTTGATCACTTTTTTTTCTTTTCGGTGATACATCAAAGAACTCAAAACTTTCAAATTCTTCTATGTCAGATCTCAGCACCTTGGTTGGTGAAGTTTGTTTTGACTGACGCTCCTGGTCCCAGACAGATTGAAGCAGCGTGGATTAAAGGAAGCTTATCTGATACAGAGAAGATTTGTCAAATCCCTCCGTCTGACCCACGACAACGACCTAACTTTGTATAAAGTAATTCTCTTCAAACAACAGAATCAATAACAACATGATACTTTCAGCACATTTTAATGGCCTTGTAGTTATAAAGAATTCTAATAATTATAAATGCAGGACTTTTATTTAACAGAGTATTTTTACATTGTTGTATTGGTGCTTTCGTAGATAATCTGAATACGCAGAGAGTAAACGTCCATTCCTTCACCTTGATAGACAGGTCAGGCTCAGGTTCACTCTGTTGTCTCTCTGTCCACCAGGTGTGTGACAGTGAGTGGCATCATCTGTCACTCAGCATCCAGTTCCCCTCCGTGACCCTGTATGTCGACGGTGTGACCTTTGACCCCGCCCTTATCCATGACAACGGAGCCATCCCCAACCCCGCCCCCCGCCAGAGGATGTTCATCGGCGCCTGCTGGGGTAACACACTGACATTCATGCTCTGCATCTCCACAACTGACATATTTTTAATTTCAGCTTAATGATGGATTCTGACACTAATTTATGCGAGCGGAGAGCGAGGAGTCCTGTTGTTTTCTTTTTTTGCATAAATGCTGAGCAGCAATTGTGCCGTGTGCTTCCTCTTTGGCATTCCTCCGTTTATGAAATGTCATTCAGATCACACATCGTGATAGCCGGCCGCCATTTCTGGCAAGAGCGGCGGCAACTCACCAGCCCTCATACGGCACCTCCAGACAATCTGTCGAGACATTTTGCCTCGCGCCATTCACGCCCTCATTTCACTCTGTTATAATTTGGTTCATGCATTTTTGTCTTTAAGGGCTAATAATATAACAGACTTATCAATTATTCAGAGCAACAGAACAACACAAGGGCCAGACAGCTAATAGCCTCTTACACTCCAATCACTGGTTAAAATGGGAAACTGTGGCTGTCAATTAGCATTAAAATACACACACACACACACATACACACACACACGCGCGAGAAAGTCGCTCTGCTGCCTGCACCAGCTGCTGCTGAATAATTAGGAGATGGTGCAATTATGAATATCCACAATTCTCTTGCTTGCATTTTCTCACTTGTTTCTCCGCGTTATTTCTTATTTGTTGTTGTTCCTACCAACCTCTGGCACCTCCCCCTCCCTGCAGAGCCCGAAGAGAAGCAGAAGGAGATACTAAACAACACCATCCCGGAGGGGAGAGACTCAGGTGATCTCCCTGTTTCCACACATCTGACTGAGCATGACGGGGAGCAGTCAGTCAATTAGCTGTGTCTCTGTTGCTGTATTATTGATGTGCATATTACAATTTACATGTGGTGTTATAATCTGTATTCATAGACTGTCTCTGGTTTCCAGTGAAATATGTAGGAGGTTACCACGGCCTGTTGTCAGGGGTGACGGTGCGTCCTGGCACCGTGGAGTCTCACAGTGTGGTGGAGTGTCTGTACGCCTGCAGGGAAGGCCTGGACTTCGGAGACCTGGAGACTCTGGGCTCCGGCATGAAGGTAAGACCTCAGAGAGCCGTGGGCCGCCAGGTTGGGATGACGCTCAAAGACTCCCGAATGTCGTTCTTTGCCATTGGTAAAATGTACTTTCTTACCTTCATCCTTGTGATGTATTCAACACTGAATGTATACATTGACAAGAGGAATATAAATAAGAAGACAAAACATATAATATTAGAACCAACTTTTTTTTAAATGCACCAAAAAGTGTAAAATTGTGAACCTGAAACTTGTGGATAACCTCTATTTTTAAAATTATCTTTCTCTAAAACACTGCATATTAAAAGATCTTTCTATTTATAACACTTACAGGTAACCTATTCATCAGAGTCTTTGGCTGATTTGACCACTTCCCTCATTTAGCTAAAATATGTGTCCTCAAAAAGATTCTTTTTTTTCTGTTATCCACTCAAATCTGAATTATTTTTAAATATAACTTATTAGTTGTTTCTGCAAGTAGCTTTACATTCACAGATTAATTAAACATTTTTTTTAAATGTTAAATTGTGATTTCATAGTCTTAATTGTCTCCTACACATTGAATGATAAGTATGTTGTGCACATGATGTGTTCAGATCCTTTTTGTTTTTTATAATAAGGACGTAACAGCTTTGTCAGAAGGGAAGTCGCAATAACATTTCTTTAGTTTTAAATCTGAACTGAAAGAAGTAAAATCTGTTTTAATCTTCATATGAGCGCCAGACTTTGTGAACTTACAAATGCAACACAAATTGTTGGTATGAAGTTTTTCTAACCTCCTCTAGTGGTTTGGTGTGTTTTGAGGCATTTGCACAAAAGATATATCTATTTTTGTCCAATAAGTGTAAAAGAGATCAAAGGGGAATATGTCTGCGAATTCTTTTTACAGTTTTAACTTTGTAAATAGTCCAATTTGATGATGTCTTCTCATGTAACTTCTCTCTCCTCCTCTGGCGATGCAGGTGCATGTGAACCCCAGCCAGTCAGTGCTGGTGCTGGAGGGAGACGACATCGAGAGCTTCAACCGGGCAGTGCAGCAGGTCACCTACAGGAACTCTCTCCGCTTCGCCACCCCCGGAGTCCGACCCCTCAAACTAACCACCTCGCTCAGGTACACACACACGCACACACACACAAACACACACGCACAGACAGGTAACTAACTGTCGTCAAAGGTCCTCCTGTGAAAGGCAGGAGACTAACTGGAGCAGTAGAAGAGGCCGACGGAGGGAACGAGACGCCAGCATTGTAAATGATCACACACTTGCTGAACGCCACAAATGATTTGATGTGAAGTGAAATGATTTGTTAATTGGAGTGGCTCCCTCTGGACTCTGTGCCTCCTCATCAAACCTTGGACCTTGCCTCAGCTGCGATAAGGACTGTTGTGGCACCAAACAGGTGATTATAGGGGAGAATACGTCAACGCCAGAGATAAGAAGGAATATCTTATCTCTCGGTTCATTCAGCCATCAAGTGGCCTTTTGCTTTGACGGAGTAAACTGTCGACTACATGAACCCCATCGGGGTTTCACTGGTTGTTGAAAGAATCTGAAGAAACTGTTTCCTCTTTTTTAATTTCAAGTCATTTCAATTGTATTTATGTCGCTGGCTTTTTGAGAAATAATTTAGCATGTGTCTAACTGAAAGTGGTTAAATTATTTCTGATTAAAGTATTGCACAAACAAAACCAATATCCCTAATGTTGCGAAACGCAGACGTCAGAAGACTGAACCGGGGATTCAGTCTTCTGAATCATCTGGCTGTGAAATTTATAAGCACGCAAACTCTGTTTCCGGGTCAGTGCTCGGCCGTGCTGAACATCTCCGAACTGGCTTTCTGGCTCTACAGTCACTTTTAGCTGATGAAATATTAATTTACTTCAAGAAGTACATCTAGCTAGCGCATACACTATGTGTTGTGTATTTAAACTATAGCTGCCTGCCGACAGCTCTTATCTCCTCAAACTTTCAGGATATTCTCATGCTGTCTTTGGGACGGTTGTTGTTGCAGCATGTTTTTGAGATTACGCTGATGTCCAGCCAACAAGATGTTTTTGAGATTACGCTGATGTCCAGCCAACAAGATGTTTTTGAGATTCAAGGTCACGGGCAGATTTATTTCTTTTCACTTGGTTTCTGCCAGAACATTCTTTTTTCTTCTGTCCTCTGGCGTGTTTTATTGCGTGTGTGAAGATTAGACTGATTTGAGGCCAGGAGTTACCCAGATGGCTGAACAGCAAGCCCTTCTGGAGAGGCCGATAGAAGCAGCTGCTCACTCTGATAGTGGAAATGTAACACACACACACACACACATAGACTACGCTTAATCCCCTTTCGAGTGGAAAGCTGAATTATAGTGCAGATGAATACGTATGTAAGCAGCCTGTCATCAATCTGATTGCACTTCCTTTCTGGCAGGAAAATGAAATGTGTAACAGCCGAGTTTGATATTTGCTATGTTCAGACCAAAGTTAATGACAGCAGTGGAATTAAGGAACTGGGAACTGAGAACCTGTTGTCCATCATCTTGGACATGTGTGGTTTTTAATGTTGCTGATTTGAGAGCCGCGGTGCTTTGACTCATCAGCGTGCCGATTGGCTCACAGGGACGACGAGGCTGATGTTTAGGCTCTGGTGGAAGAATTAAAGGTACTAATAACAATCTGGGAAAAATACTTCACTACAAATAAAAGTGTTGTATTAAAAAACATACTAAAGTAAAATGTATAAGTATTATCAGCAGAATGCATCAGTAAAAAAGTAACAAGTTAAGGTGTTTATTGTGCAGTAAAATGTTCCCTGTCAGTGTTTAATAATGTATATTATATATGATGTTATTAAGTTAATATTTCTCTACCATTAAGGTATATTTAGATATTTATGGTTGTGCAATATTCAGTACTTAATACACTGTTGGGTTTAAACTACAGCAATGCATCATAGTATATCATTGCTGTCCTGTGAGAACCATGGATCTTTAAAAATAATGGTGTTTTCAGAGCTCAGTAATATATTCCTGTTTGAAGCTTCGCATTTTCCAGCTCAGAGGGTTTTAAATTGTTTATATAACCTAAGAAGTAGGAGAATTATCTCACTAAGTAAACCCTACACTTTATCCTGCAGTTTCTCACAAACAATCAATATCAACATCTGGAGTCACATGGGTTTCACAACTGGTAGAGATGAAAAACTGTAATTAGAAAATATCTAAACATACCTCAACATTGTTCTTCTGTACAGTACTTACGATTAAATGTGCTTTGTTACATTCCTGCACTGTGAGCAGGTATAATGGTACCTGGATGACCATCTAAGTTTAATATTTAAACATGTTCACATTTACCAATTAACACTTATCACAAAGTACAGCTGGCAATGTGAATACCGGTAGTTATGAACCAAAATATTGGACAAATTACAATTTTGACCTGGTGCTGGTGCACACATTAAAGGGTAACTGTGCATATTTTATACATCAAAGTGTGTTGGCAGGTCTCGGGGAGTACAAAGCCTCGTGTGGCTCCAGAGGGAGCTGTGCAAAGTCTGATAAAAATCCTCGAGTGACGTCTGCCTGCTCTTCATCTCTGCTTGAGGCCAGCGGCTCATTCTAGTCCTGACTTTCATAACACACTTACATCTCAGAATTAGATATTTGACTTAAATTTTGTGTAATGTTGTTCTCGTGTTATGACAAAGAAGAAGATTGCACAAAATAAAAATTACAATATCTTTGGTTCTAATGCATTTTTATGCTTTTTAGATCGTGATGATTCTGACAATGGTAGTAAATTGTTGCAGTGATCTTAACCCTTGTGTTGCCTTCGGGTCATTTTGACCCGATTCAATGTTTAATGTCGGTGTTCTTTCGGGAGTCAACAAACAAACATAAAGTACCTCACACTTAAACTTGGAAAACAATATTAATTCTAATAATTTTCTGGAGATTTTAATAGCTGGGGTCAAATTGACCTCAAGGGTAAAATATGTTAGTAAATATAAAGGTAACAGGAGGGTTAAACATTGAATCGGGTCATATTGACCCGAAGGCGACAGGAGGGTGAAACATTGAATCAGGTCAAATTGACCCGAAGGCAACACAAGGGTTAAAGGGACCCCCTCTATTGTTATTAATTACCGTCCGTACCCTGTCCCACGGCAATCCATCTGCCATCTGTTGAGATATTTTACTGCAAAAAAGGTCAACTTGAAGGTGGAGTGAGAGAAAAGTTCATGGATCACCAAAGTCAGTAGCATGTGTCACCTGGGACTGATTGTAAAACAGTTTCTATCCCTCTGTTATTGTCTCTCTTTCTCTCCTGGACTGACATCACACACTTCCTTTGCCTCCGCCAGATGTTTCAACGAGGAGAGCTGCCTGTCTCTCAAGCAGCTGGAGGGATACCTGGTGGTCCTCCAGCCTGACGCCCCTCAGATCTCTCTCTCTGGGGTCGGCCCTCATCTGGCTCGTCCTGCCCCGGAGTTTGAGGGTCCCCGTGGGGTCCCCCTTTTCCCTGAGCTTCGCATCGTCTGCACCTTGTCTCATGCTGTCAACACAGCTGCACAGGGGATGGAGGGAGGAGGTGAGTCACGCATTAAACAACTAAAATGTCACATCTAGTTTAGGGAGATTTGAAATATGTATCATGTTTGTTTGCACACAGCCCTTTCTCACCATTTGTCTCAGTATCTGTGGATGAAAATGAGTTGAAGAGACCATCTGTGGGTCTCCATCCTTTCTTTCCTAAATTGGCGTGATGATCGTCTCTTAGCGCTGATGTCTGACGCCGTGGCTCACACTTTGGACGGCTGTGAGGTCCAGCCCCTTGGGGAGGAGCTAAACCCAGAGAGGGAGGAGCTTCTGGTGGATATGGATGTCGTGCGAGAGAGGGGACTGGAGGTCATCAATACTACTGCTTATATTGCCATCACAGGTACTGGGCATAAAAGCATTCATCCTTGTGATTGAAAGTGTGTACTTGCCAACATAGACCGCAATTTACAGATAAACATGAAAGGGAGCCTAGAATATGTGACATCTGAATTGGATAGTCTGTTAATATCTGTTTGTGTTTCTTATGCTTAAAATCCCTGAAGTGTTTCTCTATAACATTATTTATTATTACTAAATGAGCAGTTCAGAAACAGTTCTCGTTTGAAATCATTTTTTTTTTAGCTCACATGTTAATTGAAATATTTCTCCAAGAGTTCCACCAAGTTATATGTTAAGTTAAAATAATAATTTATATAAGAATTCATATCTGATATTAAGACATTGATTTGGAAAATTGGTTTTCGGGGCCTTTAAAACAATATAACAATATAATAGTTAAAAAAGACCTGAGACATGTAACAGTCCCCCCCATCTGTCAATAACTAGCTGCAGACTACTTGTCTCTTCTCCTCCTCCTCTCTGCAGTTCCCGTCTCGGTGTTGACTCTGTCCTCTTTTTGTTCTGCGCTCCCTGCAGGTGCCGAATCCATCTCTGTGTACGAGGACGTCCTTCGCTCTGTCCGCTACCGGCTGGCCAAAGGCTCAGCCCGCTTCGAGAGGCGGTTCCGCCTGTCCTGCTCTGAGATGAACGGCAGATACACCAGCAATGAGTTGACTCTGGAGGTGAGAAGAAACAACAAACAGCCACACCTCTGGAATAAAGACACATGGACTTGAGATACGAGCATGAAAGCTCAGTCTAGCCCGTAATTATTTTGTTTCATATTCTTGTTTTCTTTCTCTTCCTTCAGGTGAACTTCCTCCACTCTCTGGACAGTCTGTACCACCCGTCCCACCTGCTGGCCTCCCAGCAGCAGTTTCTCCATCCATCCCACCATGCTGGAGAGCTGAGCGGACACACCCTGCCCAATCCACACCGCAACTCAGGTGACATTCCCCTTTCATACACTTTTACTTTCAAGAACAGATATCACAAAGAGCTTCACACAAGCAAAAAATGTCATTAGAAAATACAGTCAGAGTACAAGACGGATAAGAGGAGCCCTGGTAACCTCATGGTTGGCGTCTGCAGCGTCCGCCGCTTGATGACCGACAGCAGACCGCTGTTGTCGTTCCATCCTCTGTGTTTCCGGTCTCTCTTTACACACTATCAAATGAAGGCAACACAATTGTGATGGGTAAAAGTAATACATTAAATACAAATTAAAATGACTAAACAAAGGCAAACTGTTTGTCTTGAGCTGCTTTTTAAAAGTGAATACCGTGTCCAAGGATCCAAAAGGTTCCCTGTGGAGTTTCAGACCTCGAGGAGCACCGGAGGGTTCTTCATGGGTGGGTCCCTGTGTTGTTGATCACATGATGATGTGTCCCATAGATCCTCATGTTGAAATGCCCAATTGAACAGGAGAATGCCTTTGTGGTTTTGTCTCTAGCTTATAATCCCATTTATGGCAACTGGAAAAGGGGGGAAGTGTTATGTAACTCGCTTAAGTAAAGCATAATTAAGGGTGCGGACGCTTTGATTGACAGGTGGGTGTCGTCTCAGGCTGCCGTGTCACCCGGGCCCACCTCAGCTCCATTTGTGGATTAGCTAGGAGTTAGACTGTCGTCACAAAGACGAAGTCTATATTGTAATTCATAGTCCGACCAATGGTGTCACAGTCTTCTACAAATCAATAGCTGGCGGTGAGGCGCTGAGATATGCTGCTATGCGCCAGCAAAGACACGGATTAAAAAAGACTGCAAATACATGTGAATGTAAACCATTCTGAATGTATAGTACTTCATAACAACGCTTAAACATACATACATGTACCTGGCTTGTTTGTTAGACCTCAAGGAAACAAACAGTCAGTGTTGGTGAACGACTGAGTGCAAACACACCTTCTGTTTGCACGAAAAAGACTTCAAAGGAAGAGAATTTCATGGTTTATGAGCCTCAAAGGCATGATCGTCTTTAGTTTCAGGCCTGGAGGAACAACCCACAAACCTTCATCAAAAGACCTCAGAGACCAACTGGTTGAAAGGGCTGCAGCAGCACTCTGATGCAGGCGGGGGGGGGGGGGGGGGCAGTGTGCATGGTGGGGCAGCAAACATTGTGTGATGGTCTGCTGCACCTCTGCGGTTTTTATTTATGCAGCAACTGCAGCTGCACAGAAGAGGATTGTCAGGTTTAATCATGGTACCCACATAGTCTAGCCCAGTGGTCCCCAAACTAAGGCCCGCGGGACGGATACGGCCTGTCTCCATATTTGGCCCGGCCCGCTGAACAATACCAGAGACGCATTATGATTTTTTCTTTTTCAGTCTGGCCACGCAAATCCTAGACTAGCCGCTGTCAAATAGAATGTGTGAAGATCCCGGAAAGGGTTGTTAATATTTGGTTATGTGTGGCTTTCTGCAAAATAATACATGTTTACATTTAGGCACCCCTGCGATCGTCACACTTTTTCTGTTACAAAGTGACCGCGGCCCCCATCAGAGAAGGGAAAAGTTATGTGGCCCTCACAGGAAAAAGTTTGGGGACTCCTGGTCTAGCCCCCCAGAAAATATTGCTTTAAGGATATGGTTAGTTTGGATAATTGTGCTATTTTTGTTATGTTCATACTTGGTAAGTGGCTTCTAATGAACTCACAGGCTTTCAGTTATCTGGTCAACAAATGTTTGACTTCACCTGGTGATGAAACGATGAGTCTTTACACATCGGAAGGAACATTTGGTACAAAATCCTTTAAAGGAGACAAAACTAGAGTCTGAGTGATTTCTCACACAGGACTAAATAGGGCATTTCAGATTATTTCATCCACAGCCATGAAACAGTGTTCATTGAGTTAATTGTTGGTTGTGGTATTTTAATGATGTGTTAAAAATATAAATTATATAGAATATCACGTGATTTATAGTTTAAATCTGAAATTCTTTTCTGACACACAATCATCACTCGTGTTGTTACAGTGGTGCCAGGAGCAGCCACAGTCATCATAATGGTGTGTGTGGGTTTCCTGGTTGTCATGGTGATCCTCGGTGTTTTCCGAATTCGCTCCATCCATCGCCGGGGTGAGGGTGCCAGGGGCGGGGCTAAGGAGGGAAGCGGCCAATGGGACGACTCTGCCCTCACCATCATCGTCAACCCGATGGAGGTAATAAAAAATAAAAAAATAAGTTTTGATGTGACGGTGAGAAATGACCACACTGTCAAGCTCCTGGTTTCACCCTCAACCCGCTCTCTCCTGCAGTCCTTCGAGACTCGTATGGGCATCTCCGCTGACACAGAGGGGGAGGGGGAGGAGGACGAGGAGGTAGCAGAGTCACCTGAAGACGCGAGCGACGACCAGCGAATCATCATAAAGAAAGAGGGGCGCGACGGCAACGCCCGCCGCTACTGAGCCACGCGAGTGCACCAGTTCTCATGGAAACCACCAACCGGCTCACACACTCCAACACTTTTAATATCAACGACTGCTGACACGACTCGTATAAGGAATGTATGCTTACAAACACTACACACAACACAGTCACTGTAACAACACTTCTCGACACTCAACACCATATGTGACCTATAGCCAACAACGGGCAGTTGTTCTTCACCTAAATGTTCAATGGCACAATGTATACATTTAATGTAATTTAACCGCCTGAGCAAAACCCCACCAAAATTGTATGTGGTGCACCAGTTCTCGATCACAAGATTGTATTGTGTCTGTAAAGTGTAATACTGGTTGAATCGGACTGCTTTAGTTTCAACAAAAAAGAAGAAGATTACAGGAACAACCCGCATCACGCAGGCCTTGAATAGACGAGGAGGCAAAGTCCCGACACATCCCTTATTAGACTCGACTCACGAAGTCTCTGCACAAGCTCTTTTCTCCCTCTTTGCATCCTCTCTCGACACATTCCTCGACCTCCGTTAACCACAGAGTGAAGAAAGTGAGGTCAGACAGCAGACAGTCACTCTTCTTAAAAGCTAAAGAAGAACCATGCTACACTTGCAGGTATTTTTCTCTCGGTATTGTGACTACTTTAGTGCTTCAGCTATTTTACGTGGGGCCGATGATAAAATATCAACCGTACACCTCGTCATTTACACAAGTTGGCACTTATGCAATACCCAGAAGCAGAGCAGAAGCCTCCAGGTGTTGAGTCAGGAGTCTTTGCAAAGTTTCAGTTTGTGCTGCTAAATGTCAAAACATCACAATCCACAGTAAACCTGGTCAAACCTCACCTCTGACCCCCACAGTGACCGCTGGAATGTCTCTCAATGACTCTCACTGCACTCTTTCACTCACTGCACACTGCTCTTTCAATAACTGCAAGACGTCACACGCATTCACACACACACACACACAATCACACACACACACACACACACACACTCCATAGTGCTACCCCTGCTGTTTCCAGAATGTCAGCTCAGCTTGGGCAGTTTTGATTGTATTGATTGTAATGAATTTTCTGTACATACATTGATGAATATTATATTATTGTTATTACTATTATTATTATTGCAGCCACTCTACTTCTGCACATGTTGAGAGGGAGCAGATTATGATTTACTTTTTTCCATTTCAGTAATCACCTTTACAGCATCAGAAAACAGTGTGATGATGGTGATGATGATAATAATAATAGTAGTAGTGACACGGATGATAATCCATGGCTTGATGAGTGTCTCTAAATTTGTGTGTAATATTGTTGTAATTTAAGAAGTTGTCAATATCTGAATCACAGAAAACGGAGGGCACATTGTTGTGATACTTAGATACGTCTCACTCATTTCATCTTTAACACATTTCAAAACTGAACCTTTAATTTATTTTATATTTCCCTCCATCTGGTATATTTGGTTTAATGAATGTACAACTGTGTGCTTTTCCTCACCTCCCCCTCTGCCTCCCTGTCTTTCTCGCTCACCTCTCCCTCACTCTCCTCTGTGTCTCTTGCTGTCTGTCTGTGTAACCTATCAATGTGCAGTGCTAAACCTGTCAGTAAATAAAGCCTGTCGTTTTGAGTGTGAAGGAAGGAATACACATCGCATTGATTAATAACTTATATTATTACTATGTTACTATTGGAACATTACCTGTGATTATTGAGACAATGATGACATGGATAATGCTGACTAATTGTTATTGAGAGCTGTCAGAAAACATTACAAAATTCATAATAAAAACACTATATGACGTCTCCATGAGAGAGCTTTCTTATCGATACCGAAATAACACTAGAATTTTGTAAAACGTTTTTTTTTAATTGAGGTCGTATATGAAAAATAACCTGGAAGATTTCTAAATGTACAATATGTTGATATTTTCTTATGACAAACATGCTGTCTCTGCTGGGTTCATACAACTAACTGCACTTGAGTAAACTTGTTATGCTACTTAATCTACTTACATTTCAGTTGGAAATATACATTTTACTCCACTACATTTATCCGACAGCTGGAGTTACTCAGTCACTTTATAATTTGATATACAAAACATTATATTTTTTATGAAATCTAAAACACTGTTTTAGATCTAATTAACCAATAGTATATAAAGTATTTAAAACCAACTGCACCTCCACCAGCTTAATAATAATCTTATATTATAATGTATAATCGGTGTTGGAAGTAGTATTCAGGTCCTAAAGTAAAAGTAGGCTCACAGTATTGACTGCATTATAAAAATACTTATTTACAAGTAAAACTAAATTCATAAAATGCCCGTTATTATATTAAAACATAAATGTATTTGCAGCAGCAGTATAGACTTGCACTCCTTATGCAAAGTGGTCAAGATGTATATGATTACATTTAATTTGAGATGCATATATTTGTAAGAGTAGCAGTAAATGTTAAAGCTGTTTGTCACATTGCATCATATTTTATGAGATGATATTGTTTTGTGGAAAGATTTTAACCTGTATACAACTTGTTATAACTATCATAAAGTAGGTCTATATAGGATGTCTCAAAATTGTAATTTAGTGCAATAGGCAAATTGTCTAAATGAATCTGATTATATTCCTCCCCAGTGCACAACAAATTAAACACTGTCAAAGATGCCATTTTGCATGAGTAAATTACTTTCACACTTGAAAATTAATCTGCATTTTGTTACCTCTACACTTAAATGTAGGTTACATGTTACATGCAGGACTTTTCCAAGTTGCTATTACACATCGTATGAGCATACAACTCTCCCTCTGTGTCTCTTGCTTTCTAGCCTATCAATGTGCAGTGCTAAACTTGTCAGTCAATGAAGCCCGTCGTTTTGAGTGTGAAGGAAGGAATACACATTGCATTGTTTCATAAATTATATTATTACTATATGCTACTGTTGGAGCATTACCTGTGATTATTGATACAATGATGACATGGATAATGCTGACTAATTATTATTGAGAGCTGCCAGAAAACATTACAAAATGCATAATAATACAACGTAAAGAAAAATATGTTTCTTCTGTAAAGGTGTTTCTGAGGACGCGCTCCTGATTCGTCGGACTCTGATACCCTGCGCAATGCGTATTTTACGTAAAACCTTTAACGTTACGTTCTATTTTTTCCCCGCAAGCCCCGACATCTTCTTACGTAAAGCCGGTTTGAGAATACCAACCCGCCGTAACGTTCCGAGAGGATCTGTGACGGGTTCTGTGGGTCATGGAGGGAGGAAGGTAAATACACAAGAGGCGCTAACGAACACACAGCGGCTGTCTTCACGCGGTTACCGGGGGGGACGTTGGACACTGAGGCAGCTTAAGCCGCGCTACGGTCGGAGAGGGCGGAGCGGAGGGACCGGTGGCTCGGCGACAGCAGCGGCAGGTCGGCGGTGAGACGAACACACACAACACATCACTGGCC
This sequence comes from Pseudoliparis swirei, assembly GCF_029220125.1. NCBI lineage: Eukaryota > Metazoa > Chordata > Actinopteri > Perciformes > Liparidae > Pseudoliparis > Pseudoliparis swirei. The sequence goes on from NC_079409.1 coordinate 15,016,255, forward strand.
CTGCAGGGGCTAGCTGGCTAGCACGTCGCTATTGTTGAGCGGTTCAACGGACCGTGGACACTTCGACTCGGCTGCGTGAGTTGCCGTTTCACGAGCGGCACGTTGACTGTAAAGTTGGTAGAAGAGACGCTCCGAGGAGCATCGACGGGGCTCAATGTCGCTGCTTGTGACTGAAGCCTCAGTTAGCATCGGGCAAAACAATCAGCCGTCAACGTGCACGCTGCAAATCAGTTCCCTGGTCTGACAGTTTATCTACTCACCGGGCTCAGAGGTGCACGGTTGAGTATTTTCCTATAAGTGGAATTATGTTCCCAATAAAATGAATTATGAGTGAACGTGCAGGACAACAACACAAACGTGCAGGACAACAAACACAAACCCACAGTCGGTGCACCCAGTGGCGGGGAAGTGAGCACTTTAGGTGTTATAGCTGTCTGGGACACTGTGTGTATTAATATCTTTGTCTAATCCTCTTACTTTGACCCGAATCACCACACAGGACAGCAGCTCTTGGAATCAGTAGATACACATTGCACTTAAATCGATAGCTGTACAGACTATAAGAGGTGTCTGCAGTCCGCCTGTAGAATTAACTCTCCACATGCTCTGTGGGGGTTTTAGGTGAACGTTGCTTCAGTGAAATAGAATAAAAATGAAGAGGAGAAGATGGGGAATCACATTTCTATTCCTGACAGTTCATGATGCAAAGTGTATCCATTATTTTTCCCTCCAGGGGGATAGAGAAGTTGAGAGGCCAGCTTGTGCAGCAGTTTGTCAGCTGTTCATCGTGGATGTAGGTCAGTGAGATGAGCAGCATTTCCTCTAGGACCACTCATTATTTGCAGGGTTTGCATATTGGGAGTTTGGGACTGAATCATCCTCATAAGGATTATTGTTTTTCTTTTGGAGGGATCAGGTAAGTGATCATCAGAGATCGTAAATGGGGATCAAATATAACCTAAAATCAATATCTTAGTTATTACATGATTATTGGTCTTGTAAAATGTCCTTCTTGTAAATTGGAATACAGATACCAAAATGTCAAGTAATTCGTTCAGTACCTTACTTGTAAATATAAAATGCGAAATTCTTTATTACAAGTCATATTTAGAGAGTAAATGTTGTCTCAACAAAAGTCTCAACTCTTTTTTCATTTATCTTAAGAAAATACATCATTACAAAAAAAACTAGAATGGGCAGTCGGCAGAGCGCATACCTTCGCATATCACAAGATTGGGCATTGAATTATGAACATGTTGGCATTAGTTGCATGCCAATTGGCTAAAAATTGACCGCACTATGGTAAAAAGAAGATGTTGACCTTTCCATGACCTTGACCTTTGACCCGATTGATCCCTAAATTTAATCAAATGGCCCGGGATAATAACCAATCATCCCACCAAAATTCATGCGATTCAAGAAGATTCTGACCTTTTCATGACCTTGACCTTTGACCCGATCAATCCCAAAATCTAATCAAATGGTCCCCGGATAATAACCAATCATCCCACCAAATTTCATGCAATTCGGTTTAAAACTTTTTTTGTTTTGCGAATAACACGCATAAAAATAAATAAATAAATACACGGCGATCAAAACATAACCTTCCACATTTTCAATGCGAAGGTAATAAAGAAGATAACAGAATTTTATAGTAACTTTCAGTACTGGACAGTTTTTGATATTTGGTGCTAATATATTTCTTGGCTTGGTACCAAAGAAGTATTTGGGTCCAATACCCAGCCCTGTACGATAGGAATAATATTCAGGAGTCTATATTTACTTTGGTTGGAACAATAGGGTGATAATAGCATGTTGTTGTAGCATGCAGCTAAAATCGTCTGGATTTACCAGACCAGCTGAGTGAAATATGCAGTGGCTGCCTGTGCCTGCCGGCCCATCATATCCACATTATTCATGGTTCTCTAAGCCAGGAAATGACACGGAAAACAGCAGCTGGAGCTTGAGTTTGGTTATGTGACTATCTGTGCTCTGTTGGCCATTTTGAATACGTAGAGAAGACAAAAGGAGCTTCACTTTGACTGAATGCTCTAAAAAAGATGATTCCATTAACTTTCCTGAACACAGGCTGAACTCTTTGGAGATTTTTTCCAAACACAAACTGATTAATTCATCTGTTCTTTCTCTTCTTAGTTCTCTTCTCAGGTGGTCTGATTGAGTTTGCCTCATCCTTGTGTTGCCATGGCGATGCGGGAGTTGGTGGAGGCAGAATGTGGGGGAGCCAATCCCCTCATGAAGTTGACCGGTCACATGACCAAGGAAGGGGGGGCATGGCGGCACCGCTCGACACCTACAGTGAGTAATTTGCACAAAACCGTTAAAGATTAAAATAGTTGAATTTATCATTGATATAATGTGTCAACAACAGACGTGTCACAAGTTCTCTTACCTCGTTTGTTCCTTCTTGTTTTCTCAGATTGCCCCGTCTCCCATTGAAATTGCAACTGAAGAAGAGGTCAGTGCTCATGTGCCCTTATAATATTCAGCATATTGTGTTGACTATGATACTTTATAATTTTTAGTTCAAGTCTCTTTGACTTTGGGTGTGTAACTCTGTGTGTACCAGGTGCAATTTCTTAACATAGTAAAATAATGTTTTTATTTTGGCTGCAGTTGGTGAATGAGTTCCTTCAGGCGCCCCCCCGACCCCCACACACATTTGACATGGGTCAGCTGTTGGAGGAAATGCAGCAGATTGACCAGCAGAGCTACAGACAAGCTCCACAGAGAGGTGTGCTTGATTAATATCATTATATATTTTATCTACCGGTTTCAGGTATTTTTCAATTATTTTCCCCCAACATTTTATTTCCATGTCATAGCTCCAGATGTGGCAGCGTTGGCCCTCTCTGGTGATTGGACTGGCGAGTTCCTCTCCGGTCCTGACTCTGCCTCCGCTCCGGGGATCATCGCTCTCGGTGATGCAGCAGATGCTGATTGGACGAAAGAATTTATTGCTGAGGCGGCAGGTAGTTTGAGTTTGTTATAGTTTATTATTGCACTCTGGACACACACTTTGCCTGATGAAGCCAAGTTCACACTACACACCTTTAAAGTTGTCAAACCACTGGGCTGTTCACACTCTGACGCCGACAGGTGCTCACACTCTGCAAGATCTCTGGACACATCCAGATATTTAGCATGCTTGATATCTGGAAAGTGTCTGAGTGCCAAACAACGTAGATTTGCATCCTATCTGAAGTTTTTCTCCTGGAGCGAGAGGAAAATAAAGAAATTGTGAAGTGTGAACTAGAAATAATGAGCCCTTTATTTTTATGGTACCATCATCAGACTGTCAGATCTCATCAAATGTTACTGACATCAGAGCAAGCCTGCCTTGAATTAATGCTTTTATTTTTGCAATGTGTGTACTTTTTTAGTAATGTGCCTATCCACTGTGTTTTGCCTCCTTTTTTCACTTCTCTGCTCCAGATCCTGGACGCTGGGCGGAGGAGTATCTGGAACAGTCAGAGGAGAAGTTGTGGCTGGGTGACCTGGGAGACCAGGAGAAGGAATGGTTAGAACAGGACATGGATGGAGAGAGTTGAAAGTTTTCAGTTGAAAAAGGCTTAATAGATACTTTAGGCACACTTGATGAATGTTGAGCGGAGGCCAGAGTAAATGATCAGAGGAGCTCAGGTAGACAAAGGAGAGCAGACTAAGGAGTCTAAAACGTCATCATGTTTTTCATGTCTACTTGTTGGGAGGATGTGTGAGTTGAGTTTGAATATTTTAGGCTATAATTATGTCTCAGCGTGTCCGTCGTTGATGTCTAATCATCAACATAGAGCACTGACCTCAAAAAGACTCACCTGTACAGCCTTCAGTCTGAATGGAGTTGGTCCATCCTTCAAAAGCTGAATGAAACCGAACGGTTCCTTCTCGTGTGTAACTCCTCACAGGATGATATTTATGTGCTTGTTCATGTGATAGGACAACAGAGTACCAAGCAGGGGAGGAGCTGAAGCAGACAGCCAATGAGCTGGTCTCAAAAGTTGATGACCCCAAGTTGCAAAACACTGAGGTGAGCAGTGGCTTCATGTCCATGTCACTCATTCACTGGATCATTTATCTTCTATCACCACATGATTTTGCTTTTTCTTATACAGTTTACACAAGGGAGCATAGTGCATTGGTGACGCTGATGACTTAAGCTTCATTGTGACTTTTCAAGGTCATTGCCTTAGTTTGGATAGGAAGTTGTTGGTTTGGAAAGGAACAGTGTATTTAGTATACATTTGACCGATAGTAATGCTAAAATGCATTTTTGTTCTCATGCTTTTTTTTCCGCTGTTGTGTAGTTCCTGCGATTCATTAGGCAGATTGGCGAGGGCAGTGTGACAGTGGAGAGCAAGACAGACAAACGGCTCAAAGATAAAGCTCAGGCCCAGGAGGCTCAGAACTGGGCCTCCAACCTCAACCAGGTACGGTCCCTTCCCACTGAGGAGGGGGTGGTTGCCACTGGGAACACATTGGGGAGGCACGGTGGTTCGCTATTGCACAGTATAGACGCTGCCATGTGACTCATCACCCCAGAGTAACATTTTCCACTAATGTAACCAAAAGCAGCCGCTGCACTCGCTGAAATATGAAGCTCAAGGCTGCACAGCATTGCCGATGAAAAGTGTTCAGCGGCGAGAGGATGCCGACCGGCTTCTCTTCCCACAGCGACTCAGTTTGACTTCAGTTCCTGAGTTTACTGAGGTTGAGTAATTAATTGGACTTCATCCAGCTCAGGCAGAAAAATGCCGATGCCAGGATTTTTACTAGATTTCCCCCTGTAATCCCAAAACTGTCGAAAAGAGAAGAAAAAAAGTCGAAAATTAGATATGAATAACCAAATTAAAAATACTAATACAAAATGCAAAATTCACACAAATACATAATTTGTTCAATCATTTTTATTTAGTAATTCTATTGTTTGACTAATATTATTATAATTTGTACTTTTACTCCAGAGTTTTACTTATTTCCAATGAAATAGTCAAGTGTTTATAGTTTAATGTATTTTATAATTAATAGTAAATTATTATTTTCTATGAAATGGTAAGAACATTTATTTTGACTTACCTTTTCATTTTTATCGTTCCTACGTTTTTCTTTTTTTCTTATCCTGGCTGTAAAGGGCGTCCATGTTATACTGTGCACGTGCAGCTCTCGGCCTGTTTTTGATGATTATCTGACAACAATGACTCCAGTGTACTTAATTGCCCCATAACTCTGACATGTACTTTTCCCATCTTTTTAATTGCCTTTGAACTCCTGGCTTGCCATTCCCTCAATTAACAACCGACATTCATCTATTCCTCCTCCTACTTAAATTCCTCCGACTCTGCACACCCCTTAAAAAAATCTAAAAATATTCACCAATGCTCCCTCACCACCTCCTCCTCAAAACATTGCCCCATCCCCACCGCCACCCCTCCTCGCCTCATGGCATAGTTCCTGACAGAGACGGGGGGAGGGAGTCTTGCCCTGGAAGCCCCAGAGAGGAGTAAGAAGATTGAGAAAGTTAAAGCTAAACAAGCAGAGCAGTGGGCCAAGGTCATCAGGCAGGTAGGACCTCTGGTCGTGTCAGCGATAGGTCTTTTTTATTTATAACTGCAGTCAATGCAGTAAGATACGCTTTGTCCTCCACATAAACAGGAAGAAGCACTCATTGGATAAAATGAGCTTTTTTGTGTTGTTTCTTCTTTCATCTCCTTTCATCTCCTTTCCTTTTTTAATGTCCTCATCCTCGGCTCTTGTAACAATTAGCAAAGCCATCTCGTGCTTCCTCGGGTCAACCGCTGTCATTGCTCCTCTTTGTTCTTCAGGTGTCGCAGGACTCGGCTGAAGCCTGGGTGGATGAGTTTGCCACGTCAGGACCGGATTTCCAACATACTAAAGCTGCAGTGGAGGTGATACAAGAATCAGTGACAACTTCAAGTCTAGAAACAAAGTACTGGATATTAAATGGGAGCAGTGCACTCTGTGCCCAAGAAAACAAACCGCTGTCTTTCCCTTTTAACTCACCATAAATACACTCCTGTCTGTCCCTTGGAAAACTAAAGGTCAATTGAGCGTATCAACGAGGATGATATATGATGTGATGAGACTGAAGTAATGATGTGCATCTGTCATTCTGTCAGAGTGATGTGGATTTCTGGGAGAAGTTGCAGCAGGAGTGGGAGGAGATGGCTAAGAGGGACGCAGAGAGCCACCCCTGGCTGTCTGACTTCGACCAGCTACTCAGCACTTCTTATGACAAGGTAGTTGTCGAGCTGCTCACAACCGTTTACACGGTGCAGGGTTTCAGCATTTTTGCACACACAGCTCTACTTGATGTATAAAAGACATTACAGTGCGTCACAGCTGCTCGTGGGTTTGATTTTGACTCGGTCCATATGAAAAAATGTCTTCCTTGTGTTTGTCCCAGGGGTATCAGTTTGAAGAGGACAACCCCTATTTATCCAACCCTGACCCTTTGTCAGAGGGAGTGAAGAGGATAGAGGCGGGGGACATTCCTGGTGCTGTGCGCTTATTTGAAAGTGCTGTCCAGAAAGAACCAGATAACCAGCTGGTGAGACGGCCGGCGGCTTCATTTTTATTTTTTTCAGTTTTTTCAGCCTCTTATCAATTCATGTCAGAACAATCCAACAAGTATCCTTACTCGTCATACTACTCACAACTGTACATTTATTTTAATTAAATTGCAGGCGTGGCAATATCTGGGATCCTGTCAGGCAGAGAATGAGCAGGAATTTGCCGCCATCAGCGCCCTCCGCAGGTTGGGAACCAGAGTTAAAGTTACATTTATACACTACCGTTCAAGATTGGGGTCACCCAGACAATTTCGTGTCTTCCATGAAAACTCACACTTTTATTTATCAAATGAATTGAACATTTCATAGAACATATAGTCAAGACATTGACAAGGTTAGAAATAATGATTAATATTTGAAGTATTAATTTTGTTCTACAAACTTCAAACTCAAAGGAAGGCCAGTTATAGTTTATATCACCAGCATAACTGTTTTCAACTGTGCTAACATAATTGCACAAGGGTTTTCTAATCAGACATTAGTCTTCTAAGGCGATTAGCAAACACGATGTACCATTAGAACACTGGAGTGATCGTTGATGGAAATGGGCCTCTATACACCTATGGAGATATTTCATTAGAAACCAGACGTTTCCACCTAGAATAGTCATTTACCACATTAACAATGTATAGAGTGCATTTTTGATTAATTTAATGTTATCTTTATTGAAAAAACAGTGCTTTTCTTTGAAAAATAAAGACATTTCTAAGTGACCCCAAACTTTTGAACGGGAGTGTATATATCTATATATAGAGAGATATGTTGTAGAAATTGTAAATGTTATAGTACTCTTCTGTTTTAGAATGAGTCTTGATTCACTTGGTTGTAGCTTAATAATGAGCTTAATGGCTCTAGTTAAGCAGTTTTTTTCCTGCCTCTTTTGTGTAAACATCCACAACAAATTTGACATTATTTGGTACAAAAATGAACCAGTCTAAATGACGAGATGGATTCCATCCTGTTACCTTATCAATATGATCTTCCTGCTCAGATTGTTGTCTGTAGTTACCAACTTTCCCAGTTTCCCCTTCACCCATAGATGTTAACAGTACAATTAAACTTCAGTAACGAAGCATTTGACCATTTCTAACGTTTGCTTTCTCAACTGAAAGCATGTCGTTGTTCCTTTCTCTGACGTGTCCCCTCTATTCTTTCATTAGATGTATAGAGCTGAAGAAAGAAAACCTGACGGCTCTGATGGCGTTGGCTGTCAGTTTCACTAACGAATCGCTGCACAGGCAGGCCTGTGAGACTCTTCGTGATTGGCTAAAGCACAACCCTAAATACCACTCCGTGTGGGAGCAGAATGAGGGTGAACACCGGCAGGAAGGTGCCGGACAAAGGGAGAAAGAGAGGGAGCGCTTCGGCTCACTGCTGCCAGAGTGAGTATCACACACGTGGGATTCTGACTGATCCACGTCTTTTTCATATCTTGTATTTATTTAATCTTTAAACTCTTCGGCTCTTTCTTTTCGTTTTGTTTTTCCCTGCGCAGGTCTTTGTTTTCTGATGTTCAGTCCCTCTTCCTGCAAGCGGCCAACTCTGACCCCGCCCAGGTGGACCCCCAGCTGCAGTGTGGCCTGGGAGTTCTCTTCAACCTCAGCGGGGAGTACGACAAGGCGGTGGACTGTTTCAGCGCCGCTCTGTCCGTCACACCACAGGTGAGTGTCGGAGCCGTGCTGACGTGGTGACGTCGGTCTTTACACCGCGTGCTCTGGCGGGTTCTGAGCTCTCCCTTTTTTGTGTCTTTTGTCTCCATCAGGACTACCTGCTGTGGAATAAGTTGGGGGCCACACTCGCCAACGGCAGCCGCTCAGAGGAGGCTGTGGCCGCCTACAGGAGAGCTCTGGAGCTGCAGCCCGGTTTCATACGCAGCCGCTACAACTTGGGAATCAGCTGCGTGAACTTAGGGGCACACAGGTGAGGGGTAGAGTCACCACCATGTTAACTGCTTCCTGTTGCATTAGATTGATGACGTGAACGAGTTGCCTTCTTTTCAGAGCAACATAACAACATTGGCTAAATGTTTGACACTCCACTGATGGGTTATATCATTCTGAAATGATTTTAGAATTACAAAAAACAAGAAAATAATGGAGGTTTTTCTAAACTTCTAAAATGAATATGTTTGTATAAAATGGATGAAGGGAACATTAAGTGCCCAATGCAAGTTTTCAGACTAAATGTTTTGAAGTCGATTTGATTATTTTATAAAATAAGTAAGTACTTGCTTTCACAAAATCACTTTACTCTAAAAAAACTAAATGTTTGCCTGTGTTAGTTTCAGATGTAAGACCAGTAAAATCATCTGTTACTGGTGCAGTGTGAGCCTTCTATGTCCACTAGATGGCAACAGCAGTTTTGTAAACCGATGTAAACCAGTTGTCAGTTTATTAGGTACACTTCAGTGGCTCTGAAATAAATCCAACTTTTTATGATGATTATAATAAAAATGTGTATTATTACAAATGATTATTTTCTGTTTAAAATATCTGCGAGGGAGGATGATTTAACCGGTTTGGGGTGTTAAACTGTATTGTATTATACTGAGAGTTTCTTATATTTGGTCCACCTCAGGTAGATTTGAAAAAAAGGACTTAATGTGATTATTATATTTGACAATTGCATATTATGTATTCCATCACGACAGATGTTATCTCATTGGGCGACAAGCAATTATGAAAAGTTGTATTTGTTTATTTAAAATAATATCAGATACTTAATCTGCTTTCTCTCCCTTTCATCATCAGAGAGGCGGTGGAACACTTCCTTGAAGCTCTCTCTCTACAGCGGCAGGCCTCCGGGGACGGAGCGAGAGCGGCCAGGGGACCGGGAGGTGCCGCGGCCACCATGATGTCTGACAACATCTGGTCCACCTTGCGCATGGCTCTCAGCATGATGGGAGAGAGCCCGCTGTACGCTGCAGCAGACCATCGGGACTTGGACACGTTGCTGGCTCACTTCTCCCAGAGAGAGGTGGACGGTGGGACAGAATGAGGACCAGCCGGGGGGGGGCTCATCGAGTGCGAGTGTGATTTGCTGGGAGGTAAATGTCTGGGTGACGAAATGAAGAGAAGAGGATTCAAAGCGGTAACGGTTACAGAGAAACAGACGAGGAAGACACTGTGAATCATCCACCATCCGAGAGGCATCATCTTGTGGTTCTGAGCGCTCGAAGGACTTCCCTCAAACATTGCAGTATTAGTCTCTCCCTGGAAGACGCAGCCAGCAGCAATACAGTCACGTCACTGTATTTGAGATGTTTGACAGTCCTCATACTTCATCTTCCTCTGTTGCTCTGCAGAACTGGGTTACATGTCACTTTTGTTGTTGATATGAAATTTGTATTCGATGAAGAAAGTAAATAATTAAGAATGATGATGAACTCAATGAGGACAATTTATTACGCTCAACACTCTCACCGTTTTTCTTCAGTGCAGGTTGCAGGTTGAACCGTATGCTCACTACGGTGATGTAGATTGAAGGTACAATATTAAAAAGAGTGCAGCTTTTTTAATCAAAAGTGCTCCCAAGAGAAGTATTGGGCCGGTCCAGAGTACAAACACTAATCATACTTGCAGCAGCTTGTTTTCTTTTCTTTATTTTATACATTATTTAATTTTGTATAGTGATCAATTATCAACCAGGAAAATGAACAGATGGACTGTTACTGTTATGGTAAGAGGTGTGTGTGTGCGTATGTGCGTGCATGCGTGTGTGTGTGTGAGGCAGGGATCAGATGGGGGATTTGATTGTGCATCGCGCTGATAATAAGATCATATAATTGTCCTATCATTGAGGACGATTTCTCTGGGCTCCTCCCTTCTCTTGCTCTTTTTCATATCGCTCTTGTAAAACAATTTGCTTCATTGTGAAATAATGCTATATTGCGTATTTTAACATAATTGTTGCACTATAATTGTGTTCAGGCTAGTTGTATCCTGACTGCAATGTTTAATATAATACTCAGCAATAAAGCTTTGATTCAAATCATCTGGAAGTCATTTTTTTTCTAAAACAATTAACAAAATGGCCAAAACTAAAGTATTGAGAGCTAAAAAGAAACACATGAAAACAAACAATGTCATTCTAAATGGTTTTATGTAACAATAATAATAATCACAATGTTAGATCATAGACATTTTACTGACAGCGTTTTTGTATTACGATATGATATTCCTTTATTTGTCCCACATTGGGGAAATTTCAAAAATCACAGCAGCGGTGCACATCAGAGCATCAATGAAAATAAATATAAAACACAATATTAAAAACTAAATACTAATACTAAATATACAGGGGGGAAATAAAGTAAAGTGCTGAGTAAAGTAAAGTGCCGAGTTTGCCAGGATCTCCAGCGATCTACTGTGTTCAAATATACTCTGCTTTGTTCTCCTTGATTTCAATTTCCCTTCTTTACGAGTCAGTTATATTATGGAGGCATGTTTGAGCTCCAACGTAAAATTATTTTTTATCCCCTCACGTGACAAAAACAAAGCAGCCATTCATTTTAAATTTCAAACGCGTTTTCTGCGAGATACCACGCCCAGTTCCTGAACGCGTGCTCTCAGCCAATCAGCGTCGAGGAAGCCGGCGGTGATTGGTTCGTTCGAAAATAACAGACACGCAACCCCGCCATTTAAATGTTGTTTAAAGTCTTGAGCCTCCCCTGCTTATTAGAAGTGTGGACTGTTGAAACAGTGAGTATAGTTCCTGCTGCACGACTGGTCGCCTGTCTTCGTCTCGTGTTAGGTAAGCCAGCTCTTCTGTTAGAGACTGAACCTTGAAGTAGTCTGTGCTCTTAAAAGGATTGACGCTCAAAGGTTCACGTTAACGTATATAATTACATGTAACCACACGATTACAAAAAATAACTTTAACTTAAATGGGGATAACTTCTCGCTAACTGACCTTAGCTAACCTAGCTGTTTGTTAACGTGCCAGTAAATGCTAACTACTTCTTTAATGTTCAGCCAACTTCTGTTATGAAGTGTGTTTGTGAATCGTTCATGGACGTAGCAATGCAAGGTAACAGCGATGTTAAATTGAACATCATGTTTTCTGTTCCTGTAGGCTACGAGGTTACGTCAAGGTTAACGACTGTTCTGTAGTACATACACTCATTTGCATAGCTGGAAGTCAGGAGGCCACGTTTTTCATTGTATGGAAATGTGCTTTTTGCATTGTATTTAGAAATGAAGACATATTCCCATCTGTATTCTACACGTGTGCTGTGATTTATACTTCTATTGTGTTACCATATATTTTATTTTGGTGTTAATATTGTTATGATCTTGCTCATCGAGTCACTAAATATTTATTTTATTGTGTTCCATTTACCTGTGATCCAGGTAAAACGGCATCATGGGATCCACAGAGAGTAAGTTGGTGTCGCCAATGAAACCAGAACCAGCCATCAAAAACAGCCGTTTCACTGATCTGATCGATCCTCGCTCTCCTTCGTTGCAGATTGATCGTACACCCATCCAAGTAGGTTACCTGGCTCACTTGCTTTCAGACATACTGTAATTTGTGTGTGTGTAAGGGGAGGCACTTAATAAATGAGTTAACCATACTAAATATGATCTCAAGGTCGATGGGCTTTTTTCAAAAACCAAGTGTCCACTGGGCTTCACTGATCCCCGCTCACCTACTATTGGCATTAGCCGCACCCCTATCAGAGATGTCATGAGAGGTAATAATAATGTACACTTTATTGATACTACCATTTGTTAAATACTAATGTTCTGCTTGTCTTTATGCAATATGTCCTGTGACCTGATGTTCCTGTATTTGCCCCTCCAGCAACAGTTGGATCCTTCGCCCGCCGCCTGGGCATGTTTTTGCACATTGAGGCTGAAGAAAAGCTCAATGAAGCCCCTCAGAAAAGCTTCAATGATGCCATGGAGGAGGTGGTCTTGGCGGAGGCGGAAGAGCTCGCTTCCACCGAGCCCCTCCTGCCGCCACAGCCTTTCCTGGTTGAGCATGCTAACCTCCTGGCCACAGCTGTGCAGCCCCCTCTCAAAAATGTGGGCGACTCGAGCGCCTTTGTGCTTTTTGATAAACCCCATTTCCAGGTGGAATTAGAAACTGAGGTAGACATTAGTCTGGAGGAGGCTGAAGAAGCAAGAGAGTCTCCTCTTAACAAGAGACTGAGCATGAGCCTGATAACCTACCATGAGGGGGCAACCTCATCCCAGATCTTTGCTGAGGTGCACCATGACAGCATTTCATCCCCAGAGCCGAGTGTAGAAGTGGAGCCCCTCGGGGACGTTGTGGATGATTCCTATGCCCATCCCTCTGTCTCTGTTGATCTAGAGACCCCTGTAGAGCCGTCCCTCCCCTCTGATTCAGAAGGGTCCCCAGCTCAGGTCTCCCCTGCACAGTCAGAGGAAACAGAACCATCTTCTGAAGAACCCAAAGAGCTTCTTGAAGAATCTTCTTTGCCGTCTACACCAGAGCCACCAACTGTCCCCAGCCCAGAGCAGCCGCATCTCGGCACCGGCATCCGCTGCCCCACCTTTGACCCAAAGAGCCCCAGTCAGGTGGTGTTCAAGCCGCAGTGGTTGGGAAAAGGTTTTGGCGCCACTGGGCTGAGAGCTAGAGGAGTGCAGGGTGGAAAAGGAGGCTCCTCCCCTCTCGCTGTCCGGATTGCCGTGAAGAAAGTAACCAACGAGAACAAGCGTCGGTCTGGAAAACTGAAGCAGAAAGGTGTGTAGAAAGTTTGTGGCGTCGCGTTCTCTCCGATGAGATGTTGCTTGACCTTTTTCTTTCTTTTCAAGGTACTGAAGGTCGTTCCCCACTGCAGATCCTTAAGGGGACCAACTCACCCCAGGACCAGCGTGCTCAGGTATTAGGGTTACTTTTACAAACATGCACTCACTGCTCATGATGGCTGCGCTCCGTATACACTGGAACCTAATCTGAACCTGTATTGACTTAATTTAATTATCCTGAAGTTAATTCGACACAGAAAGGTAATAAGCTGCTGAGATAACGTGATGTGTCATCCCCGCTTTCCAGGCGAAGCTGAAGGTGTCCACCCCCGATAAGCAGCGACTCGGCCAGATTGATCGCAGAGTGCTGGCTGTGTCTTTGGATAAGGAGAACCGATGATTCACTGCAACATGGACAGAATCCGACTACTTTTATTCCTCTTAAAACAAGCTTTTATGTGTACAGCTTTCTTTTTATTTATGTTTTCCTGTGTGTTTGTTTTTATTACTGCCATTTTCTATCCTGTTTTGACTTGTAAATATAAATGTCATTATCTGCTTTAAATCTTTGTATTGATTGTCTTTTGCTTTCCTTTTTGTATTTGGAAAACTTTTTTATAACTTTAATTTCTTAACCCATTTGTAAAATTCCTATTCTTTATTGTCGCTTAAACAGAATAAAAGCTTAAAACTAAATATTCATTAATTTTGTTCAACATATATTCAAGAAATCTTCCGTTGGACTTCTGTTTGATTCACATAACACCGTGACAATTATTAGACCAATAGATTATATGAAGTCAAACACTAGGAACCCTGAAAATGAACTATTACTTTTTCAGTTCTACCTTCATGGAGATTCTTTCACAGCAGAATTAAACTTAAAAATATCGAAGCAATCTTTTATGCCTCACTCAAAATTCTGTGAGTTTAAATATAGACACGTGATGGACACATGACTAAACTCGGTCAGAAATAAACAGTTCAGACCTGTTTAATGCAGAATTCCATGTTTATTGAACGGTCTTAAAGAAATGATGTATTGCTTTATTTTGCATAGTGTGTATCCAGTCAACATATATTTTCTGTATGTACACACAAACTGTCCTTGAGGTTTATCTTGGACCATGCAGATAAAAAAGTACATACAGACCCAGATATATTGCTCATGTGCACACTAGTCGTTATCATCCATGTTAAGTCGTCCACAGTCCTGTCCTGAGACAAATGGGGTTTTATTTTTTGTAAGTGCTTAGTCAACCATGAAAACCATTTTTATTATCCCATCTGTCAGTACAACAGTTTTACCCAAAGCACTTTTCAGGTCTAGCTAAATATTGTCCATCAATCACATACAAAACAACTCAACACTAATATAAACATCTGCAAACTAGCACTCTATTTTAATTAAAGTTAGAAAATGAAAAGAAAGTAAATGTAAGCATCTAGGGACTCTACCAAAACTAAGAACAAACAGTCTGATACCAAAACAATGCAAATGCTCATATTATTCATATGACATAACTTATGCTTTGATATAAAACATTAGTATAGCTAGTGTGAACGTTCACAGGCTGTAACTTGACACGTATTCAATTATTTCTCATCCAGCGTGCTACCATTTCCATTTGGCAATTGTTTTCATTGGGTGACCTGCTAGAAATGTGCATATGTTATGGTTATTTAAACCGCATTATCATAAACTACGAAGAGGAATGATCTTTTACTGAGACCCCCCAACCCCATGTCCCACCCCTAAATTCCCCCATAACGTGAGAAGAAAGGTGAGACCGCGATGTGAGAGGAGAAAACCTTTACATTACAACCCCTCCAACATGAGATAGGACTTGGCACAATTTAAATACCCTCTTCTCACCCTATGTGAATCCCCCCCACCCCCTCAAACTCCTGTTCCTTCTTATCTTCTTCACTTTCTACCAGGCTATAATAATTACGTCTCTCTCTCTCTGCTCGCTGGTGAGGAACGGCCTCAGTTCCATATCTTGAGGAAGCTGTCCCAGGATCCTGTGCAACACGCCATCCCATCTGAGGACACCCCGATGCAGCTCACTCTGTTGTCATGACCAGCCAGCACTCCTTGACCACGGCACAGAGGATACATGTGAGCTGAGCAAAGTACCACCGACCCAGATGCAGAACACACCTTCCAATATCAAAAGCTTAACACCGGAGGTTTTAAATGCTTTGAAACTTCTCTAATTTCCACCTGTACTTACCCACTCTCTCAGTTTTCAGTGTGTCCCAGATGTTGACATTGAAGTCGTCATAGCCAGCCAGTAACAGGCGTCCAGACTTGGAGAGGGCCAGGGAGGTGACCCCGCACATGATGCTGGAGTCCTGGTAGGTGATGAGCTCCTGGTCAGATCGCAGGTCGTACAGTTTACAGGTGGCGTCATCCGACCCTGTTATCAATGCGTTACCATTGGGGAAGAACTGGAAGAGAGAGAAGTGATGAGCACAACCGGCCTCCTTTGGGCTTCGCTCTGATACGCAGCGAGGTGGAAATCTTCCTCATCCTCACCCCAATTGCGTTGATGTCACTCTCATGTCCCGAAAAGGTCTGTCTGCATTGGGCCTCCCTGATGTCCCAGAGTTTGGCCGTGAAGTCACACGCCCCTGAGATGAAAAAGTTGAAGTCTGGGGACACGGCCAGGGACATGCAGTCTCCCATGTGTCCTGCAAAGATTGTCTTCTGGGTCCCGGTCTCAATGTCCCATAGTATGCTAGAAGGAGGCAATATGTATTCATGTTTTAACTACACAGAGTAAAGTTGCAAACACACTTCTTAGTTCAGTAAACTATATTCGTACCAAGTGCAGTCTCCAGAGCTGGTGATGATCTCAGTGTCACTGAGGAAACGGCAGCAGGACAGGTAACCTGGGCAACCAAAGAAATACCATGTGAGGAGTAGTGTAAGTGAATTAAAGGAGGACTCAGTCAAATTCAATGAGCATCAGTAGCTTCTATAGATTTGACTTCTGAGCTGCTTTGTCCTACCTGTGTGTCCCGCCAGCTCGCGCATGACCTTGACGTTTCCATCCTTGCCCTTGAGGTTGTAGATGGAGCACATGTTGTCCAGGCCGCCACAAGCCACGAGGTTCCCCGAAGGTGCATAGGAACAAGTCATCACCCAAGATGACTTGAGCGGGATGGCATTCACCTAAGACAGAAGACAGGTGAAACTCTTGTCTTCAAATGCACGTGTTACTTTGAGTTATGCCAGTTGAATAGTTGTTGATCACGAGTTCCAAAAGCACATCTCAAGGATTTTCAGTGTTTGATTGGTTTACAGGTAAAAACTTCTTTTATTAAAAATCTTAACTCTTTCAAAAAAAATCTTAATGTCTTGTCTTAATGTCTTGTATTGAAGTTTCAGGGCTATTTGGGATAATACTTCTAAGAAGATAACCTTTTTTTTTTATGCAAGAGAACTGCAGCTGATTTAATTTTACTTCAAGAAACACTTTCTTGTGATTCAGATATAAAACCCACGAACTTTGGACAAACTTCATCTCACTTTTTTATTATCTTTTATATTGCGAATAAATGCAGATGATGATGCTTTTCAACATTTTGTTTTATTATTTTAAATGCCACGTTTTTACCTTTTTTCTTCAAATTCTCTCTCCTCATCTTACTTACTCACAACAGAAAAAGTAAAAGCCTCTTGGAAAATTATGTATTATGTGAAATGTCTTTTGTGTGTGTATTATGCTACCTATATGTGTTTTGTATTTACTGAATTTATCAAAATTATTTGTATATTGCATTTAATCAACAACAAGGAAAAAAGTTTTGTTTCATTTTCTGCGGCGTTTTAAATTAATGGATTTATTTGGTGTACATTTGCCTTCATCTAAACCATCGTTATTATTATGATAGACTTCTCTCTTGCTCGTTCCTACCTTGTTGGTTGAGATGCTGTCCCACACTATAAGTTTTCCATCTTGTGAGGCACTGACACACAACCTGGGGGTGTAACAAGGACAGCGATATAAAAAAAAGGAAAACAAAGAAAAAACTGAGACTAAGAAAGGGGACATGTAAGCTGAAAAAGTAAAGGCCACATATTCTATTATAAATCAAGTGCTGTATAAATACTGGGACATCACAACTATACATTGTACAGACTTCGTCACAGTGTTCTACGTAAACATTCTTAAAAAATCCCAGTTTATTTTCGGTTGCAGTGTATGTGAATCAGCTGACAGGAAGTAAACACAAGATGTGTGGCCTGACGGAGGGTGAAGACGGGTGTATTCAGGCAGAGAGAATGAACATTAATGCCTGAACGTGTCCTCAAAGAAACCCAAAATCTGAATAAAATATGTCTCCTCCTATGAATTCATCCAGTTAAAAAAGAAACATAAGAATTTACCAATCAGAGTCGTATCTTTCGGCTCTCCTCACTCTAATTTAGTTAATTATTTGACTATAATCAGATGCTGTGAAACGAAGCAGCTCTTTCAATACATGTACGACATGCAGTGTATTTACGTGGAGTCAGCACCCCAGTGCATCGCGTAGATCTTGGCCAGGTGACCCCTGAGTGTTTTCCTGTTCTTCAACTGGACCCGCCCCACCACGGTGGTCCCGGCTACTGCTTCCTGCAGAGTGCTGTCCTGCACCGCCTTACGAGCTGCCTGAGGAGCGGACACAAACACGGGCACACCGGTTACTGCCAGCATGGATCTAAGATGTGGTTATACATATTTGGGTAAAGAAACGTCTTCAGGTCAAAGTGAAAAGCGAAGCCACATGATGCTGATGATGATGATGATGATGATGATGATTAATACTGCGGGCAGCCGATGGGTTATTAAAGATGATATGGACGAGCCTACTGACAGTGATCTGGTCTTTGAGATTGTTCGCCTCCTTTTGCAAGTCCTCCAGTTCACCCATGGCGATGGTTGTTAGGTGCTGTCACCAATGGAGACAGGAGAGATGACAGGAAAGCTGATAATCCTGATATGAAGAAGAAAAGAAGAGAGAACAAAAACAGAATTTAGTTACTCACATATTATAATATAAAGTTGCGCTTAGTATCATTTCCAGTAATTCTAGCCTTTTGATGTATAAATACTTCATGCTCTAAGTTTACCTGCGCGATGTTTAATCCTCCCTCGCTCCAGTCTCCAACTAAGTGCTATTTTGCAAGTCAAACTGGTCTTCGTCTACTTTGCAAATGTTCATAAACATGCAGGAGCACACACAGAAACCCACAGAACAAACCTGCACACACACACACACACACACACACACACACACACACTCACACGGAGACTGCGTGAATATTCAAGCACAACATTATTAACCGCAAATGTATTTGCTCTTCAGATGATGTGACACCTACCGAGAGCACACATCCTCACCCCGAATGTACACACAAACCAGTATGTCCTGTAACAATGTCATCAGTGTTTCAGCTCTCACTTCTCAGCAAATTCACCTTGATGACAGGTGGTTTGAGCCATTTAACACTCCAGTGAGCTCTCAACTAATGTTGATGGCTATTGAATTTGGTAATGTCGTGATTGAATGAGCAATGTTAAGCAGTAAACCAATCACCTGATGGACAAACTCGTACACTTTGTCAAATGTAATCAAACAACAGAGTCACAAAGCTGATTTAACAGACTCAACCAAAGAGACATGACACTAACTTGATAGTAAAGCGGCACAATGTAACCACCTCAACAACAATACCCATTCCTTCCACTGTGCAAGTGCAGATCTCACAAATAACGTTTCTCGCTTGTAAAGAATAAATTGCCATAAAGCTATTTTCTTTTATCTTACCTTGACAACTGATAGGAGGGAATACTTGCGTTGATCTTATCGTATATGCGTCCCTGCAGCAATCCCTCTCTTTCTCTCTCTCTCTATTTGAATGAATGTCCCTGTCAAAACACATGACCGAGAGGATTTGCTTCTAATTTGTTTGAAGTGGAAAGGAGAGGAAGGGAGTGAAGGAGGGAGTGACTCTGTGAAAGAAAGATTTGCTTTAATATATCTCTTATGCTCAAAGTGAATGGAAGGATGGCCTGAAATGTGTTGAAATTAGGGCTGTGAAACGATTACAAAAGTTAATCAAATTAATCACATGATTCTGTGGATTAATCATGATTAATCACATATTACCGATATTCTCGGTATATTTTTGTGAGAACATAAAGATTTATGACAAAAGACGGATATATACATTTATACACAGGGGTGCACATAACTTTTTCAGTGAGTTACTCAGGTGAGTACCGGGAGATGGTGTTTGGTACTCACTCCATATGTAGCGTCAGCTTTTGTGACGTCCACCTACGGGGGGTGCTCGAGCCGAGAAGAGTTGTTGGGGTAAGTGACTTTTGTCACGAGTGCGCACACGCCAGCATCGGAGCTCTGCGGCGCGCGAGACGGAGAGCCGAGACATGTTAACGCGACACGTAGAGACAGAAATGACATGCTGCTGGTTAGAGACGACCAACAACAGACCTATTGGAAGCTCATTCTGCGCATGCGTTAAATGCGTTAAAAAAACAACTAATTAATCCTGTAATTTAATCATAATACGTTAACGCGTTATTTTTCACAGCACTAGTTGAAATACAATAATAATGTTGATTTATGGCCTTTATAGTCGTGCAATGCTCCAAATAACTCAGCAGCTACAGTATAGGTGTCCATCCCTGAACCGCTGATGTCTACGTTGTCCCTAAAGTTGGTGACAGGGGTTTTTAGTCCTTTGGTCCAGATGGGAAATTGCTTCGATAATGATTGTTGTAATGAAGGCTTGAGTGTTTTAGTCGTGCTATTACCCTTTTGCCATTCTGTTCCTGGGTGCCTGCGATTGTTCCATGTGATTAAATGACTGCTAGAGCTTGCTGGATGGTGAAGTGCATTAACACCGCCAAAGAGAAGAGGAGGCCGAGGGAGGGGAGGGAGAATGGGGGTGGGGTGTAAGAGGCAGGAGAGTGAGTTTTAAATCCTACTGGCTGAGATTTTAAAGGGAAGCCTTTTGAATCTAATCTGCTCTCATCCGCTTACTGACTGCTCTTTGCATCTGGATAAGAGATGGAGAAAGGGATGTGGGGGCAGATAGCCGGAGGAGAATGAGGGAGGGGGCAGATGGAGGACGCAGAGAGAGTTGTAAGAATGAGAGCCTGTCTTCGGTGTGAACGGGCCGGTGAAGTTGTCTGATCGGTGACTCAGAGCTCCGGACCCGTCACACTCCTGCATCTCTGGTCCCGCAAACAGACAACACATGAGAACATCACTGTTGGGACTTTTACTAAATGGTTGTCGAGTGATGCCTATTGTGCTGTCCTTCTTCCTATTCCATATTATGTACAACCCTTATTCATTATGACCTGTATTCCCGATAGACTGTATTCCTCGTGGCCTGTATTCCTCAAATCCTGTAGGCCTATTCCTGATTTCCTGTATTCCTGTATTCCTCATAGCCTAACCTAACACAAAGTGTCTGTGCAGTATTTTAACACATTGTTTAGACTGTGTGACACGTTTCTAGCCGCCACTAGTAGGTTCCCCCTCGAAGCACAACGGAATGAGCAGCCAGAGTGATATTCAGTAATATACTTTATTGGGTTCGGACCACAGACGGTGTCTCTCCTCTGCACTCCACTCCCGTCTTCAGTCCATCCAGCTCCTTTTAAAGACAAAGCCTCGCAGATACACAAACACCGATTGTCATCAGCTGGACCGATTACCCATCAGACCAGCTGATGACAATCAGACACCGTTCCCTGAACCACCCCCCGCTCCACCCACTCTGCAGCCACGCCTAAACACACCCCGCTGCCACAGACTGCAATAGCAAACCGCTCAGCATGTGTATAAAGCTGTTGTGGGCAATGTTGTAAATCAATGCCCAGGTTTGATTTACAGTACTATTGATGTGTTTTTTACATTCACATTGTGTCAGGCATTTAATTTGCTTTGTTAACCCAAAGTATCTGTCTATTTCATTGTCAGTGTCTTCAAACTTTCCGTGTATCAATATAAAATAAAAAAGCTGTAATCTAAACTCACAATGATTTTTCTCATCAGTCAGTTTAAGAAACAACTTTGAATCTGAATTATACGTCCTCATAACCACACAAACAGCCACACAGACAACCTAACATGGTTTCATCATGCAGATTATATCTGAGGGTATTAAGAATTAGAGAACAAAAGTGTTTTTTTTGTCAGATTATCAATCTACAAGACAAAACCATTATTGTACACTGATCCCATGTAAATCCCTCTGCTGTGTGTTCGCCACCAACAGGAGATAAAACACATAGAAGTGCATTAAATGTGTGTTGTGACATTGTTTTGAATGGCAGGTTCACATTTGATATCTCGAGATATATATATATATATATACAGGCACGTGCACAGATAGAGCCCTAGTGGTGCTCAAGCACCAGCCCCTTTGCCCTGGATGAGTAAAGTGCCCTTTTTGCTGGAGAAACATTTTTTTTATTCATCCGTATTTAAGAATAAATGTTACTCTCTCTGTCATCAAGTCCCCCCAAATGTGTTTTATCATCCGACGGGGCATTTATTTGAGTTCTTGTGAGAATTTCGCCCTGACATGCTCCGCGACGCTCACGGGCCCCCCCTCCTCTCCCTCCCCCGCCACGCTCCTCCTCCTCCTCCTCCTCCACTTCCTCCTCCGCGCAGTGCTCCTCGCGCCACCAAACGGGTGCACCTCCTTCTCCTCTGACCCGCAGCATCAGACACACAGATCATGACGGTGTTTGTCCCCTGACGTTGTTTTGTGATCAACCACAACATTAACGCTGCTGAAAACATGACGTCACAACTGGTCCGACGTTTCCTAAAAAAATGTTTTAAACTCCCTGATTTCAAAGCCTCGTCCAGCTGTTTACTGACGTTCAGGGCCGGGTTTTGCTACAGGCGGTATAGGCCGACGCCTAGGGCGCCATTCAGAGGGGGGCGCAAAAAAATGCGCCTTTTTGCTGGGCAGTTTTTTTTGCACCCCCATCTATATCTCCAACCAATATTTTGACGGCAATGCCAGCCAGAAAACAAACAAAAAACATTAAAGCTGCAAGCAGCGTCGAACGGGTCCTCGCTCATCTGCGCCGGCCGGAGCGGAGACTCTGGCGGGAGAGGAGACTCTGGCCGGAGCGGAGACGCCGGCCGGCGACTTGACTTGACTTCTCTTGACTTCTCTTCTCTTCTCTTCTCTTCTCTTCTGCTGGAAATCACTGCTATATACTCTGTTTCGCTGATCCGTGACGTCACGACTACGAGCGACGTCACCGCATCAAAGCGCAGACTGTTTCCATGGTGACTCAGTGACGTCACGGAGAATGTCTTGTCCGCGAGCGCGCGATTTCAGTTTTTCTCGATTGCTTAAAGGGTACCTGTAGTGCAAAACAACAACGTGCTACATCCATTCGGCGCATCAAATAAATCATATTTACCCCGTGGCTATTGTCAACAAGTCACGCATAGCCCGAGGATTTACATTTCTTTGTCAACATTCCGAGTCCGTGGGCGCAGCCATTTTGCTAGTTATTTACTCCAGCTCAAAGCTAACTATGACGTAGAGTCGTTGAAAGGAATTCAGCCAATCCGGAGCCACTTCTACACGCGTTGCTTCTTGGGATAGATCGGTGGCCTCA
This sequence comes from Pseudoliparis swirei, assembly GCF_029220125.1. Taxonomy (NCBI): domain Eukaryota; kingdom Metazoa; phylum Chordata; class Actinopteri; order Perciformes; family Liparidae; genus Pseudoliparis; species Pseudoliparis swirei. The sequence goes on from NC_079409.1 coordinate 15,039,253, forward strand.
AGAATTACACAATCTATATCAGGGGTGCTCAATACGTCGATCGCGGCGTTGTATGGTAGATCCCATGACATTAAAAAAAATTGGCCCGCCCCCCTGTCACTTTCTCTATAGCGCCACATTACAGCAGCAGCATGTCATTTCTGTCTCTACGTGTTGCGTTGACAGTCCTCTGCCCGCCGTCTCGTGCGCCGCGGAGCTCCCGACACCGGTTTGCGCGCATCGGGACGGACGGAGCAAAGAAAAAGTCACTAGCACCCCCGAACATGTCGGCCGAACATTGCATCAATGAAAGACATCTCCAGCGCTGGCTTATGCGCGATGTAGCTATCAAGCTCACTCTTTTGTGTGAAGCAGATGAGGTCTAATGACACTATATCAGGGCTCTCAAGTCTCACGCATTGAGCGTGAGACTCACGCATTTCGGTCTTATCTCACGCACTCCGCCACATCTAATTCCTCACGCTGAAAAAGCCTCTCGGCTATTTAATGCTTGAATGCAGGGGTGCTCAATACGCCGATCGATTGTTGAGTAGAAATAGTCACTAGCACCCCCCCCCCCGTCGACAACTCTTTTCGGCTCGATGCCGGCGCGCGCAACAGTCAGCTGTATCGGGTGCTGATGGAAATCTCACGCTTGCCTGTCTTCAAAACTTGAGAGCCCTGCTATATCATCGGACATAAGTTCGTGCTCTTTACAACAAATGCACTCTATGTCTGTTTTTTGTGCACATTTCCCACAACTGCACCAAACGTCCGCCGACTTGCGTGCAGTCCGCACGGTGAAGCATCTGGACCGGCGGTCCTTGCATCAACTTCATCAGAATCATCGCTATCATCGCTGTCACAATTAACTAAATGGGGATAGTCTGCTTTTAAAGGTTCAAACAAGTATCCAGTTGCTGAATCAGACAATCTTTCATCGTCCATATTCTCAATCTCTCAGCATTTGTTTGCGAGCGCTCGACGTTGTTTACATTGGTATCTGAACACATCCGCTGTGGCTGGCTGTCGATCTATCAACGATCTGACGTCACACCACCCGCGACATATTCAAGCTCCAGTGCAATGTCGCATGTCGGAGTTGAGGACTTTGAACAGCCTAAACTACGTATTGTTATTGAATACTGGACCGTCAGTGCATGAATAACCTTTAGAAACACATTATCTTTTGATCTGGCTACATATTGTTTTGCACTACAGGTACCCTTTAAACACATTTTTTGAAAGCATGCCTCGTTTTCTCAAAACTCTAAACACAAATCCCAAAACCACTCACACAAAATGCAAAACCCTTTATATCTCCTGCAAAATGCAACTTTGCTTTCAAAACAGCGTTATGTCACCTCAAAAGGGTATTTTGTTTTCAAATGACAAACACAGCCCATTATATGAGTAGACATTCTAAGCATCGATTGAACACTGATGTGCTCAATGGAAAACACTATGAAATGGGAAAACACCAGTATGAAGGCCTTATCAGGAGCATTATGCCTTTTCATTTCCAGTGTTACTGTATGCTTTCTCCTGTTGTAAAATATTGTGAATGTATAATGTTTTAACTCAAAATATAAAACAGCACACAAATATACAACTAAAATGTTTCTTTCTTTTTTCTAATTTTTTCACAGAACAAACAATAGAAAATAGACCACTACAGTCAACAAAAAAAGAAAGAAAAGTGTAAATAAAAAAGGACAAAAAAATACTCCTCTGCCTCTCTGGTCTCCTCTACCTTCCATGTTTTCATCCATTCTTCTTCAAATCAGGAGGTCACCTGTGGCCCATATATTGCTAAAGCCTTGATTCCAAATTGCACAACAGCCGTGGAAATGGAAGTTTTGCCAATTGAATAGCAGTGTGTTCTGTCTGAACACAAGGAGGTTTTGGCATTGATGAAGTGTGCAAAGTAGAGAGGATGCTGTTTAGTGTTTTGAAGAAAGTGTGGTTAACAATTGAAATCTGTGTCTAAAGCAGATAATTGTGCTTATAGTTTAGCAGAATTGGTTTAGGGAGTTGGCACATGAGTTACAGGTTGTGGTTATTGTGTTCTAAGTTCCAGTTTTTGTGTGGAATCAATCGAGAAAATCTGTAACATCCGCCAGCTAAATCTGCCAGTAGGTGGCGCTTTGAGTCTGTGAACATAGTCATGCATCATGTGTCCCTTCGTGAAGTGTAGACCACTTCATGTAAATTCAATGTAAAAAAAAAAAAGTGATGAAAAAAGGCGGTCACATTATTTTGGGCACGACGAGGGAGTGAATGTGCACCGTTGATCAGGGGCGTGGCGGAGCGTAGTTCAGCACAGATGTGACATTTTCTCAGGGATTTTGTTCTTTATTTAATGTTTGTTCATTGTTGCGATCGTTGTTCTGTTTATTTGAAAGAAATTCAGTCTTGCAGGGCAAAATAGCGTTTGAAAGTTGAAATTCCGTTTTCGTGCAAAATCGTTTTAAATGTATTTTTGGGGGGGGGGGGGGGCGCCACGAGTGAAGCTCGCCTAGGGCGCCAAATGTGCTAGGGCCGCCCTTGCTGACGTTAGTTATGTTTAGAGAATAGAGAGAGAGAGAGAGAAGAGAAGAGAGAGGGAGAAGAGAGAAAAGAGAGGAGAGAAGAGAGAGAAGAGAGGGAGAGAGAGGAGAGAGAGAGAGAAGAGAGAGAGGAGAGAGAAGAGAGAGAGATCATTCTTATTCCGTTCTATTTAACAGGGTGACACGTTTCTAGACTAGTAGGTTGGAATGAGCAGCCAGACTGATATTCAGTAATATACTCTATTGTTCAGAGGACCACAGACGGTGTCTCTCCTCTGCACTCCACTCCCGTCTTGAGTCCATCCAGCTCATTTTAAAGACAAAGCCTCGCAGATAAAACACCGAGGGCAATATGGATCCGTATCAGACCAGCGAGGACAATCAGACACCGTGGCCACCCCCGCCCACCCACTCTGCAGCCACGCCTACACACACCCGCTGGCACAGACCAATAGCCAATCAGCATGTGTACTGTTGTTGCTATATAATAAATCAATTCTTTATTCCGTATAAAGAAAATGTAAGCTAGCTCATCAGTCAGGAAACAACTTTGAATCTGAATTATACGCCTCATAACCACACAACAGCCACAGACAACCTAACATGGTTTCATCATGCAGATTATATCTGAGGGTATTAAGAATTGGGTGCCTTTTTTTGTCGACAAAACCATTATTGTACACTGATCCCAAAATGTCTGCTGTGTGTTCGCCTGTATATATATATATATATATATTCGTCATGGCACACTGTAAAATCACATGTGTATGAGCTTGTCAGTGTGCTGCTTCTACATTTTTCAAGTTTTAGAACATATTAACAAAACGAATACTTCAAGCTTCGGGATTTTACAAAAATAACGAAGATGCTGTTAATAAACGTCTTTTCAGTCCGACCCTATGACTCTGATCTCCATCTAATCAGCATGACACAACTTCACAACCAGCAAGAACAAAAAAAGGTGAACACCAACATAAGACCATCCACTCACCAATTAGGAGACTCCACTCAAGGTGATGTGGTCGATGTTCACTCTTCCTCCAGCGGTCTTCCTCTGGTCGTTGTCATAAGTTCAGCCTGCCTGTCACTACACTTTCTCATTCACTTTTGCTATCACAGACAGTAGGATATTCCTCCGTCACTCACTCTCTCCACTGCTCCTATGAGGAACAGATGAGGATTGGAGGGATGAAGGGAGATCAGTGATGAGGAGATAAACCCTGGGATAGACAGAAAGAGGGGTGGAGGGGTGGAGAGGAGGTAAAAAAGAGACAGAAAGGGAGAGGAGACAGTGGGGGAAACCAAACAAGGTGCAGAGCTTGGTTATGGGGTCATGAGACATAAGCTGGGGTGAATCCGAATCAAAAACTAAGAGATGGAAATCACGGAGGGGAGGGGGGTACGAAGATAAATAGAGGACCTGGGAACATGGCTTTTTATGGTGCCGAGTGAGACGTTGAAAGATCTATGACTGGCAGGAGGGTTTCTGTTTTGTAAACCTGAGGTGAAGCTAATTTTAGAACGTGTATGTGCAGAGATCAGACAGGTCACAGCGGTGAGAGAGACCAACAGAATTCACGAGAGAGTGCTTTCTGGTTCCTTCTTACTCCGCGTCTAACAGCATCACCATGTTACTCACAGTGAACAGGACATGTGCTACTCCAACTAGTGTCTGTCCTCCTTGTTCTGACTGTCCAAATACAGCTTTTTCTTTCTTTCTTTGTTATTTCTGACCTAGTGACACACCCCTGGGCCCCCTCCTTGGCCCAACAACCCCTCAAGTTCTGCTCTGGTGGGACCTAAGTACAAAACAAACACCTAAACTGGAAGGTTCCTCTTTTAATGTTCGCCCTTATCCGGCAGAGAGTGTGCAACCTACAGCTGTTACACATTATGTAACCGTAAATCACCTGTTAATTATGAAACAGCACAGCTTAGCTCGCTGTCATGAGATAGCACTTTCCGGCAGGAGGGTGCTTTGTTAGTACGGTGACCACGGTTCACCCACAAGGCCCCACAAAGCCCCTCGGTCAGCTGCTGAAGTGCTGCTGAGCAAGATTGATGCCTTTGACTTGTCTTTCATTGAACTCATGTTTTCTTTAAAGGACGTCCTCCGTTTCTCCGTGAAGTTTTCTCATTGATGCTCAACAGCCAGGAGAGCAACTGTGTTGACTTACTGATGCACATTGTGTTTTGAATAAAGAGCAGCAGTTTACAGTGAACAAACATGGGAAACAAACAATGAATAATGTTGATGAACTTGCACATCCGGCAATAAACACATTATGAGTAAGACATGTTTTATTTCCATATTGCTGATACTTGTAGTTCTTTGGCATGCTGGAGTTATTTATCCCTCCTTTTTTGATAATGGATGTTGTGTAGAAAAACAAGGAAAACTCATTTAAATGAAATGAAACAGGGTCTGAATTGCTGTACCTGATCGTGAACTTTGACCTCCCTGTCCGGAAGGGAGCAAAAGTAAAGTCAAGTTTCCTACCTACTTCCTGTATCTATTTCATGTTTCAGTGTGAATAAATTCAGCCTGAGTTGCAGGCTGTGAGACGGAACGAAAAATGAGAGAAAACCAACAGAGGAGGAGAGATTTGGGATTATTATGTACAGAGAGCAGTGTTGTCTATCTCTTGCCTTAATCATACTATAAAACGTTTTAAAAGATTCAAAACCAGGAACGTTTTCTTTTACCAAATTTGTTTGTGCATACAACGAATTTGACTTTGTGATTGGTGCATGACAATAAACACAGTATAATAGAATATAATATGATTACAGTAAAGATAAAAATTAGAATATGAAAAACAGTCAAGAGTATGTTAAAATACGTCTGTTATTTCAAGTTCAAAGAAGACTTCTACTTTTGGTAGTTTGCTTTATAACTCACATTGCTTTAGTTATTGTGTCATTTAAAATCATATGGAGTTTGTACAAAGACTAACTCATTGTTGGGAGAGCAGATTTTTTAAAGTCTATAAAGCCCAGCAAGGGTCACTAAACCATTAACCATTAACCAATGAATGGGGTGTGAGTGAGTGGGCAGGGGAGGGGGGGTGATGGGATTAAAGGCCATATTGGTCAGTCACAAACAACTATTGTGGCATTAGTGTAGAACCATGAATTTTAATCCTCCCAATAATTCTTATGTTATGTTTGCACCTAAAAGTAGAACAAAGCATCACGCAGGGGGGCCCGAAATCCTTCGCAGACACACAAATAGTCGGATAGTTAATGCGTGGAGGTGAAGCACAAGGCACGAATGCCAACTGCTCACAACACTTCACTCAGTTATGACAACAGGATGCGATTATTTCTGTTTTATAATAACGCTGTTCGGCCTTACATCGTTTATGCTAATCATATAAAATATGGAAATATGACATCATACAGCTATAAATGGTATGCTCTTCTGCCAAGTATGTAATTAGGACAGTAGACGGCCAGGGTGCTTAGAGTGACGATATCTAGGATGCATTAAATAGACATAACACCTACTTACGAGAAGATTAATGCACAGGAGGTTGAAGAGGAGGCACTGGTTGTAATGGGGAGGATAAGATAGAAGTGGGTGGTCAAATGTCACTCAGCTGGACGTGAATGATTAAATGATCTCTCGCTGGATTACTATTCCATATTCTAAATGGGCGATTTTTTAAGCTTCATAAACAAATGCACTCATTTATGAGAGATTAACGTTAATCTCTCTATTTCTATCCTTTTCTCCCCCTGTGCACGTCTCCCTCTCTCTCTCTCTCTATGTTCCCTTTTTTCCCTCATACCGTTTAGAACTGTAGTTTCTGATGTCCTGCACTCATGTAACTAATTTTAGTTTCTTACTGCTGTGAGATCTAATATCATAATGTATGACTTGCTTCTACTCTTAACAGAAAGGAACAGACTGAGGAGAATCATCAGCATCTAGTTTTATTTATAATCAGCAGGCAGCCCCAGTGGGAGTGAGGTAATCTCTTAATCGATTAACTTGAACTTTTCTGTCCTCTTTTTGTCTTCGATGCTCTTTAGTCCCTCACTTGTGTGCATATGGTATATAGTACTCATTGGTTTAGAGTCTTTTTATTTCTTATTCTGTTCTTTTCACCTTTAAAGGGAGTGACAGTAAGCTGCTAAAACAAAAGTACAGAAGTGTTTCCCTCACTCATCTTCATCATATACAGTATGAATACAGTATAAACAAACAAGCAAGCAGCTTCACATAAATAGGCAGCAAGATGAAAAGAGTGACCGTGTGGCTAACATCGGAAGAATCCCGTGTTCATGGTCCTGTTATGGGAGGGTGGATGCAGATGAAAATGTATTCCAGTGGGTTTCAGTCTGTCAGATTAGTTCTGGCTCTCACAGTTCGTCTTTGCCCCCCGTCACCCTGCCTCTCCCTCTGCTCCTCTCCGTCGGTGCTTGGCTCCGAGCGTTCCTGGCAGGGGTGGCGCCGCCCGCCGGCTCCTCGTCGTCCTTTTTTACCACACTCTGTCCATCTGCAGCCCACATGGCCTCGGCCTCCTCTCGCTCCTGGGGGAGGCAAACAAAAGCAGAGCGATGACTGATCAAAGTGGCGCCAACGGATGAGATGTATTCCTTTTGAGAGTCATTTTCATCCAGGTTCTTGTTCATTCTGGATACATATTCTGAAACCGGTTATTTTAATTGTTCTTGTTTGCTTTCCTTCTGCGGTAAGTGTATTAGTGAGGAGGCTGTGCAGAACAAAATGGTTCTCCTCTCAAGGAAGTGAGATGTAGCTGTGGCTGAACAGCAGCAACTGAAGCTACTACATGATGGTAAATATTACAATTTAAGGGAATACCAATAAAGTAATAAAGCAAATACTTTACCCAGCATAACCTACTGAGGACACTAGACCATGTGAGGGTTTGACAAGAATGCCATTTTCAAGAAGAACAAGTTATTTTCTTCCTTTTAAAATGTACTAACTTGAGTTCAACAGTCTGCATGATGCAAACGTTGAAGCATTGAAGTGGGTTAACTACGGCAACTAGTTCAAGATTTGTACCAATACACAATGAATCTGGAGGACACTGTTGGGTGTGATCGAAGGCCGGGCATTGTGAATGCTAAATCATGAAAATAACCACTAGATTTGCATTGTACACCAGCTGCTCTGGTTATCCAACACCGGTGTCACGACATTAACAAATACTTGACCCGAGGTCACTGCTGTGTGCCGTCCTTTTGCTCACCATGTCCCTGTATATCTTCTCTTTAGTGAACCAGAGGGCGAGCGCACACCGCCGGCCACTGGTCACTGCAGTGACACCGTGAGGATTCACTGGACCGGAGGAGAAGCCCACCAGTCGACCGCAGCTAGGTTTTACGCGAGCCTGGAGACATGGAGGAAGGTGTTAAGGAAAGTGAGCTCAGATGGAACCTGGGATTAAGGATGAAAAGTGACTTACTGTTATTGTCTTGGCTTCCCTGTTAGTGAAGAACAAGTCTCCTCCATTAAAGTTGTCATTCAGGTAGAGAACGGCACTGTGGGAGAAGCAGGTCATTCAGCCATAACAATAACCATTATGGTGTCAGTTAAGTTGTGAATTTAATTACATTCACAACACTGTTGAAGCATAGAATATAAACATCTTTTTGAGACTTGATCATGAAGTGTTTAATGTCCATCTTGTTTATTTGTGTGTACCTGAGGTCTCTGTGTATGAACGCCGGTGGTTCCCTCCAGCACTGTTTGGTGTCTGGCTCCAGGAGACAGTTGTCAACATGGACAGGATGAGACAGATCCAGCCTGCCCTTCTGATCACCTAAGGGCACAGAAAGCCAAACAACAAATACATTCACGGTATTAAAGTCCTCGTAGTTGTTCTATTTCCACATGTCCAGGGCGGTTACATTTCCTTCAGAAAGTAATCATGATCTCCGTCAAGAGAGATATGGGTAATGTTGGCGTTACCTGCAACAGCACTGCGGCAGACCAGGTGTGTGAAAGAGGTGAAGAGTCCTGGGGGGCTCCTGAAGTAGGAGTGCAGCAACACTCTCACTCTCTCGCCCAGCTCATGTAATAGCCGGGCATCTGACTGGTTCACCATACCATCCCGCGCCAACTGGGAAAGAAGATTGCGTGAAGAAAAATACCGGATTTGTAAATGATGTTAAAGCATGAGATCAGCAGTGCACACTAAGATAACGTGATGCCTGTTTCTTTCATTAATTCACATGTAATTAATTCATTTTAAAACAGGCTATTCACGCTTGCTAAAAAGCACGTCATATTTCTGTTTCTCGTTGTCTTCTGTTCACCCACTTTCACAGCTCTGAGGACAGTCAGGCCCTCAAATGTCTCATGAGGCGTGTGCGGAGACCGTCGTCCCCGGTAACCGTCCCCGACAGACGCTGCAGCCTGTGAGAGACAAGATAGAAGGATAGGTGAGAGTCCTTCTCTTTCTATTTCAATAGGCCGGACTCTTTAACGATCTGCACTCACTGTTGCTAACTGCAATATTCTGTCACACTCTTTCTCCGTCATGACTCCGTCGAGTACTACGCGATTGGTCCCGTTCATAACCTGGTCATCCATGGTGATGGTCACACCCACCTGGAGGACTGGACCACCTGGAGCGAGGACAAATGAGAAAGGATGAGAGGAAAATGGTCAAATCTTAACTACTACAGACTGAAACAAGCGAACTGACTGTCTCACCTGAAAAAAAGCCACTGTCATCCACTTCCTCCTTCTGCTCTCCTTCCTTTACTTTAGCATTTATTTTCTCTTGTTCAGCTCTGAGAGTGAAACAATACATAACATCAACAATAACATCAACAATAACATCACAAAGCTCTTGACACAGAATGGATTGTTCTTCATTCCCACCTCCAATTATTCCTCAGTGATTCAGGTACAACATCTTCTGGAGTCCAAAGATCCTAAAAGGGAAAGAACATTCATTCCATGTGTGGTTGTAATTTTGAGGATGCAGAATCGCCTTCGTTTGCCTCAGTACTTACTGGGTCAGTGAAACTAAAGGCAAGGTTCTCCATCCCAAAATACAGAAGTGTCTTCTCCTCTAGAGCACGACTAATGTATTTAACAATCTCCTGTGTGACACACACACACACATACACATATATATTATCAGCACAAACACAATTAAGGAAATTAAATATATATTTGGAAGTCTGCATCTCTGAAATGACTACACAGTTATGCCATGTTGTGGTTAGATTTGGGCATTAGGTGTTACCTGAGCAGGTTGTGTGCCCTGTGACTCTGTGTCTCCCCCTAGTGTCTCATAGTAGAGCTGCAGATTTTCTAAGGAGTCCTCGTCAGAGGGGTAAAACAAGAGAAGGGAGCGAAGGGTCTGCACTGCTCCACTTATATCACCAGCTGTGAGGAAGTAGGAAGGCAAAATAAGAAGGAGTGGCACCTACTCCAGAGGAAGATACACAGACACTGAACCATGACATTGAGTTATCTTCAGTTTGACCTCTAAACTCTGACCTTTAAACTGTGCAAGATGCATATGCTCCAGCTGCGTGGGCAAGAAGTCTTCCTGAGAAGAAATCCTCCCGGGTCTTGTGGATACCTGAGTCACACAGGACTGCCGGCACGAGAGCAAAGAGAGGGAAAGAGCTAGACGGAAAGGAATCGCAGGGTCAACGGCTCCTTTTCATTCTCTTGCTGCGGAAAAGTTTCAGTCCGGGAGCCTTTGTTATGTTTTATTTATGTATATACCTGCAGCCTTCTCGAACACGCCATCACTGCTGTCCACTCCCCTGTCCTCTGGCAGCCTTTGGGAGGCCACCTCACATTGCACCCTGCACTCGTCTGTCTGCCGCAGGGTTCGGTTCACAGTAGCTTTCCATTTCTCTGCTGCCTGCAGCCAGTCAGAGGAGGCCTCAAGCTGGACTGCAGAATCATACAGGACCTGAGTGCGATGACATGTAAAGAGAGAGTAAATAAGATAATGTTTTCAAGAAGAAGATGCTGCTTTCATTATATTTAAATAAAAGTAAAAATGTTGACTTGTCCATAACGTGTTGGCCGTATCATGTTATAACAAGTGTCTCTGATACCAAAGTAAGTTTCTTCGTCAGAGGTCTTCAATAAGTAAAAACAGGGTTGTATTACATGGTTGGAAAATAGAAAGTGAGAGAGAGTGACAGCGAGGATTTCAGTCCCTAAACTCACATCTTCAACTATTTTTCTGCAACAAAGAAGACTTCCTGTCCTTTTGATGTTGACCCAATAGATTAACCAAATAAAATAATGTGCTTTGGTATATGAAATCCCACACCCGTAGAAAGGGATGAACTGGAATGTAAAATAATAATATTGATCCTTTTCCTCGTGAACAGATATGGCTCATCCCTTTACTATTATATATCATATAATCTTCTATTTCCTTGAGCTTTATTTTGCATACAAACAGACAAACCAAGGCAGTTTATGGATTTTACACAGCAAGATTTCTGGGTACAGTTAACCTAATTCCTGCTGCTTCTCCATGCCTCCCCCCTTTACGAAGACATCGTCCCTCAAACCTCACCCAGTGTTTCTCGTTCTCAATCTCTCTGTCCTGGAAGGCCTCCTCGGTCACTCCCTCCATGCGTCTGTACTTCTCAATGTTGTTCCTCATCTCTAAGTGGCTGGGGTTGGCCACAAAGAAGGTATGAGCTGCTGTTGCCGCCTTCTGCAACTCTTCCAACTAATGTGCAGGAAGAGGAGAGTAAATATGGTTGGAGAGCCACAATAGACATTGAGCTGTATGTCTCCAGATGTCGCTTTGAGGATTACCTTGTAGTATGTGACCTGCAGAAAGTTGTAGGGGTTGCGCGAGTTGAATTCATACTCTATATCGGTAGAAACAGGGAGCTGTCCTGCAGGTGTGACGGAGCGTCCGATACAGAACCTCAAACATTCAGCCTTCTGCTGAACCCAATCCCAGGTCCAGAGGTCCCACAGACTCCCCCCTTCAGAGTCTAACAATGCAGAAAACATGAATCATTTGTGGAAGTGAAATATACCGTACCGTTGAACATCTTTAAAACCAAAAAAAAACATGTCTAATTAATAAATATAGTTTAAGCATCGTCAACATTTGGAGAATACATTTGCAAACAGTCCGAGTTGTCGACTACTTTTTAAAAAGTACTTTTCCTTTCAGTTAACTTGCGAGCTGACTCATTCCACACTGGAGGAATTTAACAAATTAATGGATTTATTTGGCAACTTAATGTTTTGTGTCTGCTTATGATATGGCAAAAGGATAATTTCTATCTGCGTATGACATGGTAAATAGTCTGCCAGTGATTTTAGAGTTGTCTAGTTTTCCACCAGTAGTTATCAGTCATGGCCCAGGGGTCTCCTGAAGCAGCTGACAGGTACCGGCAGGCCTGAAGGGCTAAAGCTGCGGTGGACGTGGATGCTAAAACTCGGGCATGGGAGGAGTTCGGGGAGGCCATGTGAAGGACTTTCGGTTTGAGTGGTGGAAAGAGCACTTTGAGGAACACCTAAAGCCGGTCAACGTGTTTCTTGGAGAGGGAGCAGCGCCTGAAGACTTGGGGGTGGTTGCATATCCCTGGCAGAGGCCGCTAAGGTTGTCAAAAAGCTCTTTGGTGGCAAGGCGTCCCTGAGACATTGTTGGGCTGTCTTGGCTGACACGCCTCTTCAATGTCGCATGGGGGGCAGGAACAGTGCCCTTGGACTGGTTCCCTTCTTCAAAAAGGGGGACCGGAGAGTGTGCTCAAACTATCGTTTAACACGACTCAGCCTCCCGGGGAAAGCTTATGCCAGGGTGCTGGACAGGAGGCTTCGACCATTTGTCGAAACTCAGATTCAAAAGTATTAGTGCGGATTTCGTCCCGGTCGTGAAACAGTGAACCAGCTCTTTACCCTTGCAAGACTACTGGAGGAGTTCTGGGAGTTTGCCCAACCATGTGCTTTGTACACTGGGAGAAAGCTTTTGACCGGGTCTCTCTGGGGATTTTTTTTGCGGGAGTTTGGGGTGCCAGACTCTTTTGTAATAGGCCATCCAGTCTCTGTACGCCTGCAGTAAGAGCTGTGTTTGCATTCTCTGTAATAAGTCACACGTTCCCGGTGGGTGTTGGCCTCCGCCAGGGCTGCCCTTTATCACCGGTCTTGTCCGTGACTTTCACAGACAGAATATCTAGGCGCAGCCGGGGGGCAGAAAACGTCAGGTCTTGGGATCACCGCTCTGCTGTTTGCTGATGATGTGATCCTGTTGACCTCCGTGACCTCCAGCATTCACTGTCTTGGTGAAGAGGGAGCTGAGCCAGAAGGCGAAGCTCTCAATTTACCGGGCAGTCTACGTTCCAACCCTCAGCTATGGTCACGAACTCTGGGTCACGACTGCAAGAACGAGGTCTCGAATACAAGCGGACAAAATGAGTTTCCTCCATAGGGGGCCGGACTCAGCCTTAGAGATAGGGAAAGGAGCTCGGACATCAGGAGGGAGCTTGGAGTTAGGGCGCTACTCTATATACTATATACTATACTATATATGTATATATATATATATATATATATATATATATGTATTCTGTTTTACCAAATTAGATTTACTGAGGTTTCTTTTGGCTTTTTCTTGGAAAATATTTGATTACTTTCAGCGCTGTCTTTGGGCCTCAAAACTTCTTCAAAACAATCTGAGAATGAAAAAATAAAACTGGTTGAACTGCTGTATTGATACGTATTGTAGGTGCACACTCCGGCCATAATACAAAGCATCACAAGTAAACATGGCTTCCTATTAAGAGGAAAGGTTCGGAACACAAGAGACAGGCTATGACGACTTAATGGAAAATATTACATTTTATTACCAAGTTACTGATCGTGTGGTATAATTCAAATGTGAGTTTAATTGATATGTACGTTGTCCATGTAGATAAAGAAATTACTCATAAATAACTACTGAATAGGCCCATAATAACACATTGGCCCACCAGTGACTCCATACATAAAAACTCTGTCTATCTCTACACCCCCCACACACACACACACACACCATAACTTACCCAGTTCATTGAATGCATCTCTCCCTGCTGCCACACACTCATCGTGACATCGCCTGCGCACTCTCGACAGTGACTCCCTGGTTATGATCGCTTTCTCCAGCAGCTCTGCAGACTTCACCCACTCCGCGTCGAAGTACGAGCGCACCCCGGTGTAATATAACAAGTCGTACGGCTGCAGCACTGACAACACATTTGAGCCGCCTCTCCCCGGAGTTGCTGTAGTACAATTAAGTAGTGCTATGATGGCTAAATGCAACGCCACGTATACAGTGGAATGGTCCGAGTGCGGCGCCATGGTGAGAGAAACAGAGCCCGCGGAGGAGAGAGTTGGGAGAAGAGGAGGGACTATGGAAATAGTTGGGGAAAGAAGGAAAGTGCCATCCAGAAAGTTTTCCCTCGTTTTAGGAGAATACGGATTGTTGTTTCACATGATGCATTCACTACTGCTCCACGTTAACACCTCCTCTCGATCATTTCGTTAGTTAAATGTTCAAATTAAGCTAAAAGGTGATTAATTGACGTGCGTTGAGCTCGTCCGACGACATATTATTATCCAGCCAGTCGAGCTGCAGTTCACCCATGTCGCCGCTAGAGAGAGCCGTTGATAGTATTCGACCGCTGTTACCGTAAGTACAAGTAGAAGAAGACCAACTGAAATGAATCATTATCTGGAGAACGTGTAAATCCCTAGTGTCATTCTTAATATAGTCTTTATGTGCATATATAATTGTAAGTAGTGACTTGGCTTGAGTAGAAACGACCTCACGCTAAATTTAAATTTATAATTAAGCATTATAAAATCTCAACGATCGCATCTATACAAAATGTTACGGTAACGAGCCGCATCCCCTCTTCGTTCGGCCTTCGCTCGACACAAGGCGGGGTCTCGGGATTCATTCAGCCGCACACAGACGACAACAGACACTCTTCCGACCTGGGGTTATCAAAGAGGCTGGGGGGTCCAAAAAGAGAGACGCAAGTGTCCCACTGAAAGGCGGAATTATCTATCTGGTCATGGCGGAGGTCGGTGAGGTTTTGATGTCGGTATTGTCCACAATCCGGGTCCCGAAGCCCGGGGACCGGGTCCACAAAGACGAATGCGCCTTGTCATTTTCCTCGCCAGTGAGTCATCTTCCCTTCACACATATAAACGTCAGCCAACTCAACAGTGTTGTTTCATGTCTAATTCACGTCCACTCGTTCCTATCTTTGTCTAACGGAGCGTTTTGTCTGCTGTCTTTTACTTAAGAGACAACACGAGATGTTCTGTTTTCAAATAACTAGCAAGCTAGCCTCATGCTAAGCTAGCAGCGCCGTGGAATGTGACCGTCGCTGCTCCAGCGCGTTCGCTAGCTAGCCGTAGCTGTGTCGGTGTGTATGCTGTAAAACGAGCTAACGAGCTGACTCAGTCGAGTTATTGTCACGCATGTGGCAGCCATGTTTGTGCTCCTCAATGTATTATCATAGCTTCTAAGTCTTTTGTTGTTCGTATTTTTTCAATAATATAACCTGTTTTGCGCTGAATTGCAAGTGTGAGCAGGATGCGCGACTATTTTAACTGATGATGGGACTTCTAGGACGTCCGCATTGCCTTCAACTTTAACTCCCTAGTGTCGTGTCACACAGAGATGAGCACAGGTTGTAACATCGCCTGTTTCTTCTTTGCAGGAAAGTGAAGGAGGACTGTACCTGTGCATGAACAGTTTCCTTGGCTTTGGGAGTCAGTATGTGGACAGGTACCATGCCCGGACTGGCCAGAGGGCTTACTTACACATAACCCGGACTCGCAAGGCAAAGGTACCGATGAACACTTTAATCTACTTTCTGACTTTATTTTCCTCAACACTGTGGTCAATTCCACGTTTGCTCATACTCTCATTATGTTTGACACTATCTTCACTATCTCCTAACATGTTGACTGAACCAATATCTACACTCACTGATGAGCTATGTTATTCCCACAGAAGAAAGATGACAATAACTCTGGATCTGGACACCCGCCAAAGAAAAAGCCCACCAGATTGGCTATCGGTGAGTCCATGAGAGAGTATTTACACAAACACGGATAAAACAGGCTTCCTCGTTTGTGACTGGCCTGTATCTACCTACCCTCTTGCTTCTGTTCTATCCAGGTATTGAAGGAGGGTTTGATGTTGAGCAGGAGCAGTATGAGGAGGATATAAAGGTGGTCATTTTACCTGATAGACAAGAAGTGACATCAGAGGACCTTGCTACCATGCCTGATGTTGTGAGAGAGCGGGTGAGATCTTGTGCCTCTTCTGACAAGAGAAATGTGATCACTCTGTTATGGTTGTGTCTGCGTCACAATGGCAATGTACTTGCAACTACAATATGGGAATTGACTATCACATTAACATGTAATGTCTTACGACAGAAAACCGTTTAAAATGCTTTCAAACAATATATTGTACATTTACCTTTTAATAATATTAGGGCACATGCACAATGAAGGCATGGATAATCAATTGTGTTACCTTCAGTGATCAAGTATTTGAAGTTTTCTCATGAGTTGTTAGTCAGGTCTAATTTGTTCCTGTTTGCTGTTCCTCAAGGTGTCCCTATCAATGGCGGGTATCATGGCAGCCGACTCAGTGTCTCATACCTTACAAGTTCAACAGTGGGATGGAGAGGTGAGACAGGAGTCAAGGCATGCTATTGAGCTTAAACAGCTTGACAACGGAGTGAAGATCCCTCCCAGGTGAGACACAATGTCACAAATGAAGTCCCTCTTAGACTGGTGACTTCCTAAAAAAAAAACCTTCACTTAAATCACATTATATTTTTTCCTTCATCCTAGTGGCTGGCGGTGTGAGGTGTGTGACCTCCAGGAGAATATTTGGATGAACTTGACAGACGGCAAATTGCTGTGTGGTCGCAGGTATTTTGATGGCACCGGGGGCAACAACCATGCCCTTCTACACTTCCAGGAGACAGGATACCCAATAGCTGTCAAACTTGGTACCATCACTCCTGATGGAGCGGGTAAGCCGATGGCAGGATTCAATCAAACTGTGAACAGCAGCCCGCCACGCAACACAATATTATGCTTAAATCTCCCGGAGCAAAAGTTGTCCTGCATCTCTGCTTGTTGAACAAGTCACCCATCAAACACTAGCCCAGGGGAAATTCACTGCTAACATCAGTTTTCAGGCTAAATAGTAAATACTCTGCTCAGCTGCAGGACATTTAATGGCACCTCCACTTCCTGCAAATGTTGCTTTGGTCCATTTAGATGCTGGTGTGGGCCTCCCTCGTCAATGCTTTTGTAAACAACACACTGTCGGCTCAAATTTCAGTTTTTTTAAGACTGCAAAAAAGATCACATGGGATTTGGGTTGGACTTAGAATATTGCTGGCATAATATGGGCTATAGGGCTTTCTATTATTCAAATGCATTCGTCTAAAGCTTTAAACTTCAATGCCTTTTAATTGCCCCCTCTGTTTTGTATGACATGTCCAGATGTGTATTCCTATGATGAGGATGACATGGTCCTGGATTCCAAGTTACCAGAGCACCTGTCTCACTTTGGTATCAACATGATGACCATGGAGAAGGTAAGCTTGTGTTTCCGCTTTGTTTAGTGGAAGCAGACTTTATTCTTTTCTTTTTTCTTCACATAGATGATTGCAAATATGAAATCGGCCCATTTCCCAACTGGTTTGCTCTGTTCAACATCGAAATAAGTTGTCATTGCACCCTTTACTTTACGATTAAAGTGGTACAAATGTATTCAAAGGTATTGTATTTTTGTTGTTGGCAGACATCCAGACAGTTGAGGCAGGCTCTACCTCCTAGATTGGGTACATGGTATTAATAAGGGGTCTAAATTCAGCTGCAGTGTTCGAGTGCTACGTTATTCTAATGCCAACAAAACAAATAGCACAGATAAACTTGCATTAAATAAATGTAATTCTTGTGTATACATAAAATCATATAATTAAACAATTATTATAGTATTATTTATATTTTGGACTGATGTGTGTACCTCTCACTCTTCACTGTAATGCTGTTTCTTGTCTCGTTAATGTATTGTTGCACACGCATAATGATGTTGCTCAGGCGGGCGGTGTAAGCGTCGTGCTACATTAGAGCCGGAGACAAAGTGCAGCACTTAGTGCGGTGATGATGTGATCTGTAATGTCTTTTCTTGTCTGCTTGCTTTCGTTGCTCCTTCATATGGGCGCATTTTGCTTTTCATTGTCGAAACTTGCGTTGAAGGCTGCCGCGTAGACTTCCATTTGCTTGTAGCCTGCGTCCTTCATTCTCTTATCACTTTGACCTCTCTGCTCCTCTCAGACTGAACGGACAATGACAGAGCTGGAGATTGCCGTGAACCAGCGTGTGGGGGAGTGGGAGGTGATTCAGGAGTCGGGGACCACCCTGCGGCCCTTGTTCGGCAACGGTTTGACTGGCATGAAGAATCTGGGCAACAGTTGCTACCTCAACTCTGTCATGCAAGTGCTCTTCACCGTTCCAGATTTCCAGAACAAGTCAGTACCCTCTTCTACTCATAGCCTCCATCCTCCGGTTCTTCCAAGTTTGTACAGTGCATCCGGAAAGTATTCACAGTGCTTCATTTTTTTCCACATTTTGTTATGTTACAGCCTTATTCCAAAATGGATTAAATTCATTATTTTCCTCAACATTCTACACACAAAAACCCAGAATGACAAAGTGAAAACTGTTTTTTGCACATTTATTAAAAATAAAGAATGAAAACATAACATAAGTATTCACAGCCTTTGCTCAATACTTTGTTGAAGCACCTTTGGCAGCAATTACAGCCTCAAGTCTTCTTGGGTATGATTCCACAAGCGTGGCACACCTATTTCTGGGCAGTTTCTCCCATTCTTCTTTGCAGAACCTCTCAAGTTCCATCAGGTTGGATGGGGAACATCGGTGCACAGCCATTTTCAGATCTCTCCAGAGATGTTCAATCGGGTTCAAGTCAGGGCTCTGGCTGGGCCACTCCAGGACCTTCACAGAGTCGTCCCGAAGCCACTCCTTTGTTATCTCTGCTGTGTGCTTCGGGTCGTTGTCCTGTTGGGAGATGAACCGTCGCCCTACTCTGAGGTCCAGAGCGCTTTGGAGCATGTTTTCATCGAGGATGTCT
This sequence comes from Pseudoliparis swirei, assembly GCF_029220125.1. Taxonomy (NCBI): domain Eukaryota; kingdom Metazoa; phylum Chordata; class Actinopteri; order Perciformes; family Liparidae; genus Pseudoliparis; species Pseudoliparis swirei. Next base: position 15,057,944 of record NC_079409.1, read on the forward strand.
CTGTACATTGCTGCATTCATCTTTCCCTCAATCCTGACTCGTCTCCCAGTTCCTCCCGCTGAAAGACATCCCCACAGCATGATGCTGCCACCACCATGCTTCACTGTAGGGATGGTATTGGCCAGGTGATGAGCAGTGCCTGGTTTCCTCCAGACATGACGCTTGGCATTCAGGCCAAAGAGTTCAATCTCTGTTTCATCAGACCAGAGAATTTTGTTTCTCATAGTCTGAGAGTCCTTCAGGTGCTTTTTTGCAAACTCTAGGCGGGCTGTCATGTGCTTTTTACTGAGGAGTGGCTTCCATCTGGCCACTCTACCAAACAGGCCTGATTTGTGGAGTGCTGCAGAGATGGTTGTCCTTCTGGAAGGTTCTCCTCTCTTCATAGAACAACGCTGGAGCTCTGTCAGAGTGACCATCGGGTTCCTGGTCACCTCCCTGACTAAGGCCCTTCTCCCCCGATCGCTCAGTCTGGCTGGGCGGCCAACTCTAGGAAGAGTCCTGGTGGTTCCAAACTTCTTCCATGTCCGGATGATGGAGGCCACTGTGCTCATTGGGACTTTCAATGCTGCAGAAATCTTTCTGTACCCTTCGCCAGATCTGTGCCTCGATACAATTCTGTCTCGGAGGTCTATAGATAATTCCTTGAACTTCATGGCTTGGTTTATGCTCTGATATGCACTGTCAACTGTGATACCTTATATAGACAGGTGTGTGCCTTTCTCAATCATGTCCAATCAACTGAATTTAGCACAGGTGGACTCCAATCAAACATCTCAAGGATGATCAGTGGAAACAGGATGCACCTGAGCTAAATTTTGAGTGTCATGGCAAAGGCTGTGAATACTTATGTACATGTTATGTTTTCGTTCTTTATTTTTAACAGATTTGCACAAATTTGCAAAAAACAGTTTTCACTTTGTCATTATGGGTTGTTGTGTGTAGAATGTTGAGGAAAATAATGAATTTAATCCATTTTGGAATAAGGCTGTAACATAACAAAATGTGTAAAAAGTGAAGCGCTGTGAATACTTTCCGGATGCACTGTATGTTTACCATGTCGCTTCCTGTGATGTGACAAAAGACGATGTGGATTCGTTTGACAAACTGTGATCAAAATATTGCCATCAAGTTGGCTATTACAGCTGTAGAGATAAAATAATTATTTAGAAGTTACACTTTTCAAAGTGCTTATCATTAATGGTAAGATACTGAATGGAAATAATGTGTTCATATCCTTTTCTTCATGCCTTCCAGATATGTGTCTAACATCGACAAGATTATTGATGAAGCCCCAAGTGACCCCACCCAAGACTTTAAAACCCAAATGTAAGTGTCCTCTTCTCTTGTGGTTATTCTCTCTGACAAACTCTTGTATTGCCCTTCGATGCCCAAAAAAGCACTCTCTCTCTCTCCGTTGTATGACAGGGAAGCAAAGGACAGTGTTTGAAAAGATATTACACATTTCAAAATACACATAAACACCCTCACTGTCAGCTGTCAACCTCAAAGCTGATAACAGATTCATTTTGCAGGCAGTTCATAATTTAAATGGTATTTTAATTTTTAATGTGGGTTATCTTCCTGAATATAAATGTTCGATTGAAATCAGCAGAGTTAAGACGGACCTATATTGCCACTTGATCTCTTGTCATCTTAGCTCTATGCCATTGCGAGAAATATAATAATTAGGGATGCACCGATCTGATCGGCGCCGATCCATATCGGCCGATATTCCCATTATCGGTTTTGATCGGCGTTCTCAAAACGGCCGATCAAATGACGTAACATCTGCGAGAAAAACTATCAGAGACGTTTCAATCGCCGCGCACCGCAACGGAGACGATGCGCCCGGCGAGGGCCGCAGAGTGAGAGGTCAGAGGGGATCCTCTCCACCGAGCGGCGTCCCCGTCCCCCGAGTTGAATCACTGGGTCGACTCAGCCGACTCTCACATGTCTGAGCCCCGATAGACTGATGCTCACGGTAAACACATTCGATCGGGAGCGCGTGAGGGTTTTGATAAAGTTAGCGGAAGGATTTAAGTGACAACATCCGGTTTTGCAAAGTTAGTGGAAAGAACCACGTGAAACAACATCCGTTGTTCAAAATAAGATGTCGACAAATCATGCACTAACAAATACAAGTAAACAATGAACTGATTTTGTATCTTTATAGATCGTTTCTGAGATTTAGCTTAAATTATGCTAACATTAAAACATTGTTACTGTACCAAGGAAGAGTTTATAAAAATAAGTCAGACTTTTGTATGTTAAAAAAAGTCCTGTATATAGATTTCCCCAAGAGTTCCAGGAAATGAATGATGCAGATGTGTTCCATACATATCTGAAATCCCCTACAATAGCAATCAAACAATTTTAATGTATCAATTAGGACATTTTTCAAAGTAAAAGTCCTAAATGTTTAAAGAAATCTGTAATTTCTTTAATGTTTGAGTTGCTTTATATATGTATTTCCTCATAGTCCTAGGCAATAATGCTACACAATAAATAGAATGCTTCAATCGACACCGTGATCGGTGATCGGTATTATCGGATCGGCAGATACTGATTTCGGTGATCGGTGATCGACACCAAAAAACCTGATCGGTGCATCTCTAATAATAATGTATAATCTAAACTGATTGAATGTCTCAATTTAGGAACAAAAGTGAATGTCCTATCCTCATTTTTCTAAACCCCACAACCATCAGATATGAGATGAAAATCACATTATATTGAATATAGAATCTTGTGTTTTCCCTTTTTAAATTGAATTCTGCCAGATTGTATGTGTATGTGACCCAATTCAAACAATGTCTACTTTTGTGGCTGAACGAAAACGTTCTTGTACCCACCAGATTTTTCTCCCTGATTAGATATTCCCCCAGAAGAAGTTAAAAATACATTTAGGTCTTTATCCAAATCCTACACCTGTGTGAGCCACTGTTATATTGTTGGATGTAAAGTGATGTCAGCTTTGTTTGTTTATCACAGAGCCAAGCTCGGCTACGGTCTGTTGTCAGGAGATTATTCCAAACCAGCGCCAGACCTTGGAGAGGAAAATGGTGCATCCGAACCGAGGGTAGGAAAAAAAATCAGTCACAGTGGATTTACAAGTCTTAGTTTTAACTGTTATCTGTGGCACATGTGGGAATTACACTCCGAAATAAATGAAAATGTGGTCTACCGCTTAGCTCTCGCTGTTGATAAAACTGACTGTTCCTGCTTTGTTTGCAGGGAGACCAAATCGGTATCGCACCACGAATGTTCAAAGCACTTGTTGGGCGGGGCCACCCAGAGTTCTCTACGAATCGACAACAGGATGCTCAGGAGTTTTTATTGCACTTCATAAACATGGTGGAGGTAAAGTAACACTCACACTCTGCATGTCTTTATGCTTCCCAGCTTTTCTCTTACATTATTATTTCTTTTCACCCGCAGAGGAACTGTCGCTCTGGGCCCAACCCATCTGAAGCCTTCAGGTTCCTGGTGGAGGAGAGGATTGTTTGTCAGCAATCACATAAAGCCAAGTACACGCAGCGGGTGGATTACATCGTCCAGCTGCCTGTGCCGATGGACCAGGCTACCAACACAGGTGAAGGGCTGACACGTTACAACATACAACTCAAGCTCTAGTTATTAGTATTTTTTTTATTGGATAGTCAGGACAGATAGACAGGGAAAGGGGGCGAGAGGAGGCATGACATGCTGCAATGGGCTGCGAATCGGATTCAAAGATGTGCCGCTGCTTTAACGACTCAGCCTTGGAACATGGAGCTCAAATTGGGGGTGTCTGTAATGGATTCACAACTTCAAATAATTGATTTCTTAGTTTTTGTGTTTTTTTTCTAAAAAAGAAATTAGGTGTTGCAGGCAAATATGAAAATGAATATTGTATTATACTGAATATTGCCTTATACTGGGAGGAGACCCCGGGGAAGACCCAGGACACGCTGGAGGGATTACATCTCCCGGCTGGCCTGTGAACGCCTCGGGATCTCCCAGAATGAGCTGGAAAATGTTGCGGGTAAGAGGGAGGTCTGGGTCAGCCTGCTGGGTCTGCTGCCCCCGCGACCCGACCCCGGACTAAGCGGATGAGAATGGATGGATATTGTATTATGAAATAAATAGAGCAGCACCACCACAACTATACGCAATAAATGCACCACATGAGCTGCGTAACATTACTTTTCATTAATTGAAAAGGAAATGTAAGGTAGGGTCATGGTAACCAAGAAAATAATTCAGCAAAAAATGTAATGATGGCAGAGAACTCTGCAAGCATTATGTAACCTCGCGGAAACAAACCACGTACTTATCAGCTCGACGTCAGACATGGATGTCACCTCTTAAAAGATGTGCGAGTGATAGTAGTGTTTCTCATAAATGAATGTATTTGTTGAACAGAAGAGCTGGAGGAGGCGGAGCGCCGGCGTGAGGAGGGAGACTCCTCCTTCCCTATAGTGCGTGCACAAATCCCCTTCACAGCTTGCATGGCGGCCCTCAGTGAACCAGAGATCCTCACAGACTTCTGGAGCTCGGCTGTGCAGTCCAAGACTACTGCTACCAAGTATGAAGAGAGACGGCCGCACATACTTAAAGCGATGAAACAAATCTCAAGATGTATTTATTAATACCCACTCCCGTCTCATTTTTCAGAACAACCCGCTTTGCCTCTTTCCCCGACCACCTGGTCATCCAGATTAAGAAGTTCACTTTTGGCCTTGACTGGGTGCCCAAGAAACTGGGTGAGCAAAGATATTATTAAATAATTGTGTTGAAGACGAATGTTTTTCTTTCTCCACACAAAAGTGCGTATTCCTAATCCTAACAGAATTTGAAATCTGTTTGTTGAGACGCATTACTCCTTAATATAGTCTGAAGCACTGAGTATTGCATTAAAACCTCTAATACATATTCTTTGTTGTACAAGCTCAGTGTCATTTAGCTCAGTGTCATTTAGCTCAGTGTCATTTACCGCGACCACATGCAAAACGCTTGTGGGCGTGTTTAGTGGCGAGTCTGTAAATACATAACCGAATCACAGCTGTTCTTGACCTGGATATTTACCAGCCAATAACACAAGGGCAGAGGAGGACTCATATTTAGCAGCTGGCTTTCACCAATTTCTAAAATGGTGTGTAAAACAAACATTGAACCAAAGTGGATAATTGGTAATTGATGGTTTTCCTCTGCAGACGTGAGCATTGACGTTCCAGACACTCTGGACCTGAGTGACCTCCATGCAATTGGCCAACAGCCAGGGGAGGAGCTTCTACCAGAGGTGTCCCCGCCCCCACTCATGACCCCAGATGTGGAGGTTAAAGGTATCCTGGGTTACCAGGGCAACGAGGAGGACGACTCTCTCTACTCCCCACTGCTGTGTTAGTCTGTCTGTAGTTTCTGCTCTTTTCCTTCTAACTCCTATTTGTCCATCCTTGCGTCCTTCTGTTGCCTTATTATTTGGTGACGTGATTTGAGTTACATTCCAAGTTAAAGTGACACTGTGTCACCCGCTGGATATTCACATGATTTTTTTAAATGTGAATTTCATGACAAAGTAACAATGTGTAAAGTGTAAAGTAATTGAACCTTTTCTTCTCATCGCATTCAGCTCCAGTCCTTGATGACTCTACGGTGTCCCAGTTATGTGAAATGGGATTCCCACTGGAGGCCTGCAGGAAAGCGGTGTACTACACTGGGAACACTGGAATCGATGCTGCCATGAATTGGACCATGAGCCACATGGATGACCCAGGTGTGCAGAGCGATGGGGTTTTACCAGAAAGCAAGTCGTTGATCAGTCTGGTCGCTCCTCTCACTCTCAAATGTTCTGCTCTTTCCGATTGGCTGCAGACTTTGCCGCCCCGCTGGTGTTGCCAGGCTGCAGCTCCGGCGCCGGGACCACACCCATTGAGAGCCTCTCAGAGGAGCACCTGGCAACCATCGTCTCCATGGGCTTCAGCCGAGACCAGGCAACCAAAGCACTTCGAGCTACGGTCAGAATCACTCTCCTCTCAGTTTGAGTTTGGGATTTGACTTATTTCATCTGCCACTAGTCTAAAAGTAGAACAGTGAACACGGGCACAGCTGGCCCCTTTTCAGTCCGACAGTAATGGCTCATCATCAATGGAGACTTACCAGTTGTTGGCATTAATACCTCAACAAAAATAAGTTGCACTGCGCTGTCTCAGAAGCACTGGTCAAAGAGATGTCTTAGATCTGATTTACTGCGTGTGGTTTGACAAAATAATTTACAGTAGCCACCACATGCCGACGGAAACTACCAGAAGAAAACTTGACACTTGAGCAGCGCTGTTCTTAGTATTATATCCTGACTGTTACAGTGATATTATTGTGGCAATATACAACATTTGACTGAATTTACAGAAGTGGACTTTAACCATCGGAGGTAATTTGATATGTTTCTATTATCCGATTGCCAATCCATGAAGAAACTTGTAAAATGTTGTCCCTGTAACGGCAAAATAGACTCGAAGAGCTCATATTTGACCAAATAGTCCCTTTGTTGACATTCTCCAATGTCTTGTTGAACCGTTTGTTTCATTAGAGTAACGTCCTGGACCGGGCCGTGGACTGGATCTTCTCCCACCTGGACGACCTGGAGTCCATGGACGTGTCTGAAGGCGGTCGCTCAGCCGCAGAGAGCGAGGGCGGCAGAGATCCTCCTCCGCCTGGGCCGCGCGTCAAAGACGGGCCAGGAAGTGAGTCTCGAGGATGTGTTGAGAAACATGAAATGTAGACGGCGACGCCATTGCGACATCATTTGATTTCATATTTTATAAAGTATTTCTTGTATGTGGTCTAATTATAATTTAACATGGTTTCTGTCTTTTATCCAGAGTATGAGCTGTTTGCGTTCATCAGTCACATGGGGACGAGCACGATGTGCGGCCACTACGTCTGTCACATCAAGAAGGATGACCAGTAAGTGCTTTTCTTTTGCTCATACGTAGGTTTCTGGCTTTGAGGGATATTAGTCTGTTTTAAAGCCAAAATATGTCATTTAAAAAATGTCATGAACATCCCATATTCTCAAAGAGACAACAATAAAATCTGTTAGTTTCACACATGCTGTCTGTTCTCTAATCAGAAGTTAATTTATAAGTTTGCTCTTTAAATAAGTTATTATAATGCAGTGTTTCTTGTACCTTTTCAATAATGTTACTTGTTTGAAATATGTTTGACAACTCCCAAACTATTTTTTGTTTTGGTTGAAAAAGATAAATCTTTGCTGCAGCCAACTGATGTATTGATAATAAGCATATTTGAATATATATGTAGTTTATTTAACCTAAACTTATATTTGTTTATTGAACTATTTATACTTTCATTATTTTGTGAAGTATATATATTTTATTAACGTTAAATATAAATATCTGCAGTACTCCAAAGTACCCCTAGGGATGCTAGAACCCTAATTTTGGAAATGCTGTGTCGTGCAATGAAGTGGCTCATTTTCCAGAGCCTCAGCAGGGGGCACCATCCTGCTGGCCCGGTCTGACCCTGAAGCACCGTCAATGCTTATATTCACTTCAGGAGAATAGCCTGATTGATTTTATATTTTGAAAAGAGTAATTATTTTTGACAAATATATGACTCAAGATTGCTAATAAATTACCTTTTATATGTTTATAATATGATGTCGTTGTCAATTTGGGAGAAGCAACTGTCACTTTACCCAAGTGGTGGATATTTTATTCTCAAATAAGATTTAAAAAGCCACTCTTAGCTTGTACCCTGTGATCGAGTAGCTCTTCTCTCCGTTCCACAGGTGGGTCATCTTCAACGACCAGAAGGTCTGCGCTTCAGAGAAACCTCCCAAAGACCTGGGATACCTCTACTTCTACCGGAGAGTGACTGAATGAGAGGAGAAATGTGGACGCTAACACAAACACACGAGACGGCAGTTATAGTCACACCCCACCGAGCTCTTAAAAAATGCCCCGGCATGCTTCACAACTGACTTAAGTGTAAATAAATCTCTCAGATTGCATATATACACAGTTGAATACATTGGTGCGGATGTACAGATGAGGTGTTTAGGAGGGACGTTTTACCTTTTATCCATTGATTACAATCCATGGGCCTGTTCAGAGGAGCACATTCAGTTACTTAGCTGGACAACTATGTTGCGTAAAGATGGTTAAAAGGCGTCTTCCAAATTTTACTCAGTAAATGTATCCAGATAATTCACAAAGCTTCATGGAACAGGACATGAGGGGGTTGCTTGGTCCAGTCGCTCCCTGCTCACTATCGCCTCTATCCATATCCTGACTATTGATTCCTCTGCCATCAGTAGTCGCCGCCCCACCATCATCATATGTTGCTTCCAGCCCCTCTTTTATTGGACGGCTGCAGTTTGCTGTACCCATTTGACTTCTCCTCTGTCCGGTTCAGAGAGGAAGTAAGAAACAAATTGTTAAAACATCCACGATGAGAGGAGATGTCAGTTCATCAAACAAATGAATAGCGGCTCAAATGTGTGTTATAAAAACAGTTATTTCTTTAAAGTTAGGTTAGGGTGATATCTGGGTGATTCTTGTTTTTATTTGCAAATGAATCCTTTTGTTACTTCTGCTGTAACAAATAAAGAATTGTCTTTCTGTCATTCTGCCTTTTTTCCTTTTTTAACTAGTCAGGAGTTGCCTAGTTACCTTGAGCTTATTTCTCTGAGATTTAAATAGTTCACACCTCTGTTGTAAAGGTTATTTGTACACTGTTGTTTTATCGGCTTCGGGTAAAAACTGTTCAGAATCCTTGGCCTAGTTTACGAGGCGGCGGCACAAAGCTGAACCCACAAAGCGAGGGCTGCTCGGCCGTCAGCTCCTCTGCACCTCCTTCTCGGAAGTCTTCCGCCTTCTACTCACTTTGCATCCTTGTGCTTTTGTTTTCGATGTGAAGCAGAGGATGAGGAACGATTTTGGCCTTCAGTTATCAGCACTGCTTTAAAATTAAGGTAAAATCTCAGACGACATGATGAAATCAAGTTTTATAATCTAAACGGCAAGTATTGGATCTAATGTGATCAATTACGGTTGATCTGAGTTTAAAAAATAAGACTATCTGGCCAGCGAGGCAACATATTGATAAGATGTCAAAAGAGTTTTTAGTTGTAGAATTATTACAATTTAGTATATAAATTATCTGGGCAGGAAAAATCATTATTGCAGCTTGCTGAAATTAAATCTTAAAAATTCATGAAATGGCAAAGACAAAAGACATTTTATGATAATTTTGTATTCGTTTGCCTTAATAGTCAGAAAGCTGCACATTTATTTCATAACTTCTTATTTCCAGCAAAGCATCTTGACGCTTTATCAGTGTTAATTAATTGCTAAAGAGCCAAAACACTGAATTTTTTTTCATTTTTTTATGCAAGTCTACAAAGGGACATTCATCAAGAGGTCGAGAGAGGAAGGAAGCAGCTCGCTCGGTGGTTAGGGATGACATGTTGTTGGTGAAGCGCTCGTCTCGAACGGGAGCCGTGTGTGGCGACATGAACCGCTGCATTCAATTAGATTTCCTGAAACACTTTAGTCTCGACTGTAATGTACATTTATCTTACCTTCTCCACTTAGACACAACTTTTAAAATGAAGACGATCGCGTGGTTCGCGTTTGGTGAGTTAAAATACTTCTACTAAAAATCATTGTAATTCATTCTTCAAAATAAAGGAGTAACGAGTAGCCAGTAACATATCTAAATATCTCTCTGTGTATGAGACGAAGAGCAATACTCCCAGATTGAACCTGATGCATTGCCCTTTAACATCATACTCACTCAAGTATCGCCAATGCAAAGTAGCCTAATCACATATTATAGTATGCAGTTTGTGGTATTCTCCTGTGGATGTATTCATGTGCTTCACGGGTGTGATCCCCTCTCTTCAGCGCTCGCTGCTCTTTCTGCTGCAGCCAGAGTCATCCTCACTAATCCAAGACACAAGGCCACGTTGGAGTGCGGGGTGAGCTCCTTCACGGACATCCTGCAGTGGTTCCACGGAGAGGACCTGCTGCATAGTGTTTCTGGGAAGTCCGGCATCCCTCGCAAAGGTACAGACGGACGTGAGAGCAACAAACAATCTGAATGACCTGTAGCACAATGTACTGTAATGTATGTAGAACAGCTTTTAAGTGATCTAGTCTTTTTATGCAGAACTTTGGTTCCCTTAATTTAGTTGTCTTTTTTTAATTTATTTGGTTTTTAATTAATTAATTAATTATTTTCCATTTTATTTTTTATTTTAATATATACTTTTAAATGTAATATTGTTTTTTTGCTATTCCACTTGTTTTGCTTTGACTCTCTGTGGAGCACTTTGTAAACATTGTTTTTAAAGGTGCTATATAAATAAAATTATTATTATTATTATTATTATTGTTTTACGAGCCTCACAGTTGTAGATTACACACATGCACGTTCTGCTTTAGGTCATTTTAATGTTGCCGGAAGGTCAAAGGTGAGGTCAGAAACAACGCTCGAGATCTCTGACGTGAAGGAAGAAGATGCCGGAAAGTTTGTTTGCAATGCGGACGGGAGACGTGAAGAACACACACTGCTCGTGGCCTCAGGTGAGCAGGAGACAGAAGTCTCAATGTTACCATGAGCTAAATGCATGTTATAGACATGTTTTTATTGTGGGAAATAAAAGTGAACAAAGAGAAGTTACATTCATTAAGGGTTCTGACTTTTCAAACAACTGTTTACTCATTAGTGTTACTTCATTTACTGAACGAATAAAGTAACTTTAGACGTCTTGATTTGAAAAGAAATGTGGGCATTTAAATCAAAAGATTATGTACACACATAATATACACATATGATATATGTCACAATTTTTACGAGTGTATCTTTATAAAAATTGGGGGATATAAAAGATACATATTTAAGAGAAAGGTTGGTCAAAATCACACATCCTGATTCTGCTCCCTCATACGGCTCAAAGTCCCAAAAGCACTGCGTCCTACATCACCCACAGTACAACGAGATAATACCTTTCACTAGACCCTACCTGGCTGCTAAACTCCTACATCTTTAAGACGAACCCCAGCGTATCACTGATGGAGAGACCTTTAATTTCATGATTGAACATCCATAAAATGCAGAGAAAGTGTCTTCACATCATGTCATAAGGGGTGTGTCACGGTCCAGATGATCTGGATGAAGTCCTCCATCTGGCCTTTCCTCTTTTCTTTGTGGTTCTCACCATATCCCCCCCCCCCTCTCAGTCTGGGCCAGCCCCTCCGCTGACCTCCAGCTGGGCAGTGAGGCCACGCTCCACTGCAAGGTGAGCGGTCTGGACCGAGACTCTACGGTGAGGTGGACGAGCCCGGCTGGAAGTCCACACTCTGGGTGGCTCGAGTCTGTAAGGCGCTCTGATGCGGGGACCTGGCAGTGTGTGTTCTCCCAAGACGGGGGGGTGTACAGTCAGAACCTCGCCATCGAGGTTCAAGGTGGGATGCTGGCTTTCACCAAAGTCTTTGGGTATGGTTTCAACCGTGCAGGACGAGAGCGACCGATGAGGCCGCGGTCACGATGTGCTGTGTTTTTACTCCCAGTACCTGCTCCTGAAACGACTGCGCCACCATCATCCCCTTCCCCGAGCACAAGCTGCCTCGACTGTGAGTACCACCTGACATCTCTTTTGGGTAAAAACCTTTAACCCGCTGGAAACTTTGGTCACTGCCTTGTGTATATATTTATTTTTATTTTTTGTATATATTTAGTTTCCTCTGTATATTTAGTATTTAGTATTGTTATTGTTTTTGTGTTTTATTTGTATCTTTTATTTTTATCAATGCTCTGATGTGCACCCGCTGCTGTGATCCTGAAATGTCCCCACTGTGGGACGAATAAAGGAATATCTTATCTTATCTTAAACCCTCGATGAGCACGGACTAACACAAGAGGTTCATCTCTCGACGTGTCGTTGACTCCTCGGTGTTTGCGGCGGTCTGTTGTCGTACCTCAACCAGGCGTCACTCGCCCTCCTCCATCTGCTGCTGCTCCGCTGCTGGGGCTCAGCTGGTGGGTGTGGCTCACAGCTGGAGGCGGCTGCCTGGCTGTGGTTCTCCTCGTGGTCTTTGTCGTCGTCCTGTGCGAGAGGATTAAAAGAAAGGTCAGTCATGAAAACCTTCCGGGGAGTCTTCATACGCTGCTTCCTGGATTAGATTTAGCAGGTGGGATGAAGTGGGATGGGTTACTGAGGCAAACAAAACAATTAGAATTTGATTTTTTCTTTTCCTGCTGCAGAGAAAACATCAAGTGATGAAGAATGGCCGACAGAAGCCAAAGAGCTACTGCCAGTGCGACTGGTAAATGTTCTCTACTGGCTTCTATCTCGTAAAGAAATGGCTTTATCCCCTCTCCAGTTATATCTTTTCACTTTACAGATGCCTTCTAATCGACTCTATTCACTTTATATTAATGACTGCTTGACCTTCATTCTCACTGCGCCTTTTACCAAGTGCTTCATTATTGTGTCGTAATTAGTGTGAAACTTCTCTTCTCTCCTTTCTTTATCGCAGCCCAGCAGCTGCAGCAAAACCACAGCGAGGACGGCGGAGAGAGAAGCCGTCAGCCCCCGCTCTGCAAGCAGCGCCGCTGCTGTGACGTGAAAGACTGATCGAAGAAAGGAAAGAAGGACTTGAAGAGGGAGAGAGAGGGAGGGAGGGAAAGTGAGGAATAGATAAAGAGAGAGAGCGAATGAAAAGAGAACCCTAGAATGCGTCATGAATGTAAATTGGCTTTTGAATGCTCAACATGGAAATACAAATCAAGTGTAATGATGTGGGCACTTAGAGCTTTTTCACCGAATATAACCAGTGAACTGAATGCAAAGAGGCTTCTGCACTGCGAGGGAGCGCGGCAACAGTTTCTGCTTATTTATGTCATTTATGCCTCGTGGAATATTTTTAAATACAGAATTGTCAACTTCTGATTTGCTTTCCCTTGAAAAATAAATGTAACTAATTTTGAGAGATACTTTATTTGTTTTTCTGTGTATAATTAGTTTTTTTCCAGTGGGTTGTAATTGAAAGATTAGAGGACTATATTGCAGTTTTATGTTTTTTCCCTTAGCCAATAAACCCAATGACTATAAGGAAATTAAAAAATAATAATAATGTAAATCCACAAAAGGGACCAGGGAGGCTTCTATCCGTGAGATAAAATCACAAACAGCTGAATGTGTATTATTTCCTGTGTTTTGGTAATTTGAAAACAAAGGAGGGAAGGCCGCCAGGAATAAAATATGAACTACTTTTTAAGGAGGTAATTATTGACAGTGTGCGCATATTTAAGACTATTTCAAGAAAAAAAGCCAACCGTGAGCCAAAAGCTTTAAAAAATCTAAAGGTTCAAGATAATAACTTCGACCTTGTTCAACATAATATCAAACAGTATCTTATGGTATGCTCTTGAATATTCTTTAAACTGAGCCTGCGTTGGTTCAGAAGCTCTGAATCCCCACAACTGGTACAGAACAATGCAGATGTTGACACCAATGCAGCACTACACGTAATACAGTTTTTCTCAATTGCTAAAACACTAAAACCCATTGGCTGAACAAAGTTCTCAGTTGCCTGAACTCATTTAGCTAATCGTGCAGTCTGTTGTCAATAAGTATTTCACATGGTAAAACACAATTTGCAGATCTCACTGAGACTTTTCAGCAAAACTCTAAACACATTGTGCACTCTAATGCACATGTAATCCATACTGGTAAACACAAGGGGCAACAATCAAATACAAATAGAGAACACATGTAAAGACATCATAAAGACATGCACCGCAGCCTCACCCCGGCTCGTATGGATGTGAATGAATGTTGGTGGTGGTCGGAGGGGCCGGAGGCGCTGATTGGCTGCCACGCTTCCGTCAGTCTGCCCCAGGGCAGCTGTGGCTACTGATGTAGCTTACCACCACCGGGACGACTGTGTGTGTGTATGACTACTGGACTCTGGACTCTGTAAAGCGACTTCGGGTGACTTGAGAAGCGCTATATAAAATAAATGATTATTATTATTATTATTATTATTATGTCATTGATTAAACACAAACACTCAAAATTGATTTCACACGCATCAAATGATGTGACACAACCAATATCAGCCAGTTTAGAGAGCAAACAGGTGGTTGAAGGTGGGAAGGAGAAAGACTGAGAATGGATAGAAGAAACAATGTGAGAGGACGAGGACAAGTGCGTATGCGAGGTGGGTGACGAGGAGGAAGAGGAGCAGGGCAATAAAGAGGAAGAGGAGGAGGGCGTATGCAAGGTGGGTGACGAGGAGGAGGAGGGCGTATGCGAGGTGGGTGATGAGGAGGAAGAGGAGGAGGGCAAGAAAGAGAAAAAGGAAGACAAAGAGTGGAAATATCTGATTAAATTTGAGCAACAGTCATAGTTATAGTCCACAGACTGACAATGAGGGCAGCAGGAATTGCACATTTACTGTACTACACTATGTGCAGCTGTTTCAATAGACATGTGTAAAGTTCATCACTGTATATATTGCACTGCATGAATATTTATACAGTAGGCCTAATTGAACTCTACTGTATTCTGTATTCCTACACAGACAATATTTGACTTGGCATCCTTGGACAGGCCCCATGAGCTAATCTTTGTCGATGAAGCAGGCTTGAAATAACAAAGAGGAGAAGGAGAGGCCGAAACGTGATTGGACAGCGGGTCATTATTGACGTCTCTGGTCGACGAGGTGTCAATGTCCCAATCTGTGCTGCTATCAGCAACCATGGTGTTGTACATCACCATGTTACACTCGGGCCGTATGACACCCAGCACCTACTAAGAGATATTGTATTTGACCAGCAGGGTCAAAAGCCAAATGAGAATCCCATTCCCACCAATGCGATCGTGCTGGACAATGTCAGTTTCCACCGAGCTGCTCAGGTAAGGGAATGGTTGAACATCAATGACCTTTATGACCTTGCACCTCCCTCCATACTGTATGATAGACAACCCTACACCAGAGTAGATCTGCTGCAAGCCATGCAATTAGCCTGTGGTGATAGGTGAGGAATCATGTCAGGGCTGGATACGGCACACGAGGCTGCTTCCCCCGTCGCCTCAGGAGAGAACATATTGCTTGTGATGTCGACGAAGTGCTCTGGCCTGACCCAACGACGAGAAGAAGCACATTGAGGACATGTTGACTCCATTGATTTGTGTCCCTCTACTGTAGTACTGTATACTGTAGTCGGCCTACAGTGCATTGGAGGCTGTATAATGTACAATAAACAAAGTGTATGGCCTGGAACATCGTGCTTTCTATTTGTTACAGTCACAGTACTGACTGCTCAATAGGTTTTGACTGGTTGCAGGTTCATATCAACAAAGAACAAGAATTACAGTATCACAGAGACAAAGGACTCGTTTGTGAGATGCTCGGTACAGATTATAAAAATAAGGATTCAAGGAGGAGCAAGAACAAAATAATAGCAGTAATCTCTGATACATTTTTAGCTACTGTCATAGATCATGTTTTCGTTCACATGAAATTTGTTTTGAGATTAAAAATCTACTTCTCCCTGAGAACTATATGTTTCGAACAATGTGTTTTCTATTTATTGGTGTATTGTTTACTGACTGTTTGATAGTGTATATTATTTTGATCACGTCGTTTATGATTTGAGAGCAGTGCTTGAGTTTGAGCAAAGGTAAAACTGTTTTGAGGCGAAAGTTTCATTTGTCAAGAGGATTCAGAGGTTTTGTAAATTGAGCTTGAAGATGAGCTTTTGTGTTTACAGTTTTGAGAAAATGGGTGACCGTTTAGAGAAATGTGTCTTAGCAATCACAGTAAACACCTGGTACACACAGTAACACAACACCACCAACGGCACTCAACACAAACATACAATACATTCGTTTGTATGTGTTTCATGCAAGAGTGAGAACATATATGCTATCTTGTATGAGTTCAGGAATTATATTTTTTGTAACATTAATCTTTCCAAAACCTCTACACTGCTTACATTGTGTGTGTGTGTGTGTGTGTGTGTGTTTGTTCATGTGTGTTTGTGTAAGTGAGACTTTGTGAACCCAAATCTTTGTAATCCATTTAGTACACAACAGAAAGAATGGGATTGTAGTGGTGTCTTACTTCCTGTGTGTGTGAGAGAGAGAGAGAGAGAGAGAGAGTGTGTGTGTGTGTGTGTGTGTGTGTGAGCCACCTGCTGTGCATGCAGTCTACCAAATGTCAGAGCTCAATGCATCACAGCCCTGAGAGCATCACATGTGAGTACTAAACATACTGTACACACATACAATCAGCATTCTACTTGTTTTTTTAGTTTTAAATGCTGATTTAAGGCAGATTGTTGGAGAAAAAGGGCTCTGACTGCCCTCTGGCTGCCCTCATGGCTAACCTCTGGCTGCCCTCTGGCTGCTCCATGGCTGTCCTCTGGGTGCCCTCTGGCTGCCCTCTGGCTGCCCTCGGGTTGCCCTCTGGCTGCCCTCTGGCTGACCCCTGGTTGCCCTCATGGCTGACCTGGTTGCCCTCTGGCTGCCCTCTCGCTGACCTCTGGCTGCCCTCTGGCTGCTCCATGGCTGTCCTCTGGCTGTCCTCTGGCTGCCCTCTGGCTTCCCTCTGGCTGTCCTCTGGCTGCCCTCTGGCTGCCCTCTGGCTTCCCTCTGGCTTCCCTCTGGCTGCCCTCTGGTTGCCCTCTGGCTTCCCTCTGGCTGCCCTCTGGCTGCCCTCTGGCTTCCCTCTGGCTGCCCTCGGGTTGCCCTCTGGCTGCCCTCTGGCTGCCCTCTGGCTGACCCCTGGTTGCCCTCTGGCTGCCCTCTGGCTGCTCCATGGCTGTCCTCTGGGTGCCCTCTGGCTGCCCTCATGGCTGACCTCTGGCTGCCCTCTGGCTGCTCCATGGCTGTCCTCTGGGTGCCCTCTGGCTGCCCTCATGGCTGACCTCTGGCTGCCCTCTGGCTGCCCTCTGGCTGCTCCATGGCTGTCCTCTGGGTGCCCTCTGGCTGACCTCTGGCTGCCCTCATGGCTGACCTGGCTGCCCTCTGGCTGCCCTCTGGCTGCTCCATGGCTGTCCTCTGGCTGCCCTCTGACTGCCCTCTGGCTGCCCTCGGGTTGCCCTCTGGCTGCCCTCTGGCTTCCCTCTGGCTGTCCTCTGGCTGCCCTCTGGCTGCCCTCTGGCTGACCCCTGGTTGCCCTCTGGCTGCCCTCTGGCTGCTCCATGGCTGTCCTCTGGCTGCCCTCTGACTGCCCTCTGGCTGCCCTCGGGTTGCCCTCTGGCTGCCCTCTGGCTGCCCTCTGGCTGCCCTCTGGCTTCCCTCTGGCTGCCCTCTGGCTGCCCTCTGGCTGACCCCTGGTTGCCCTCTGGCTGCCCTCTGGCTGCCCTCTGGCTGACAGGAGCAACAGGCTGTGAGGCGCAGCGCTGTGCCACATTGTTAAACCATTTGTCTTTCCTTCAACACACTGATTGTTTTGTGTTGCCTTGGTTTGGTTTCCTCTATCTTGTTTGTAAATTGGCTCAAACTGAAACAAATGATCTCAAATAATTAGAAGAAAACAATGAGCCAGAATATCTCCAACGTTCTGGCTGAGTGTCTCGGGATATTAATCTGATCACAGATTACTTGGATCGAGTAAAACGATGCTGCACGATTGGCTTGTTTTATCATTAGCCTTGAATGATTATTTTAATGTGTCAGCCCCGGTGTGTTCATTGCACCCTGATGATCCTCTTTGTGTTGTAATGTTCAACAGGAACGATTTCAAAATCTCAAATCCGAAACTCCTAAAATAGAAGTCTTTGCTATTCAGTTTCTTGAAGTGTAATGTTCAGGACTTATGCAACATTGGTGGCGACATTTTGTTGATTTTGCAAACCATGCGCTGCTGAACTCAAGTAGTACTGAAAATAATTATTAAGGGAGAAATCCCTGGAAATATAAAAAGCAATAAACTAGGAGATAGTTGATGTTGTTCCTGTCAGCTGTTGCTAAGGAACCGACTTTGAGGCCATAAACTTTCAAACATGAGCGATAATTGTTGCGGCTTTAAAGCTCATAAAGCTATTTAAAGATATTTGAAATGGTTCACTGTTTTTCAGAAGCTGGGACTGACATCTTTCTAATTCATTTATTTTCAACTAATGTAGTCTGATTAAAAAATATATATTTTTATTGTACTTTTAATAATTCCTTAAGAAATGTCATGTACACAGTTGACACATGTGTGCTTGTTGCAGTCCACATATTTAATGTGGAATACAGAATATTATATAAATGTTTAAAAAAAAAGACACTCAATAATCAAACCGTAAACAATGAGAGCTTGATGGAGGTGTTTTTAATAATTGTAACTTAAAACAAAACTTCTGCTTTCATCCAATCGAACACTGAAGAAGAAACGATAGCCGTAGAACTAATACAGTTGTAATTTATTTGAAACAAGACTTGACTTTACAACAACATGCTTTGCTTATGGGTTGGAATCCAAATGTTAAGAAAAATATCCTATTTTTTCGATTCCGATGAAGCGATGCAGCTGCCCCCGAACAATACAGTAACACACAGAGATAACCATCGATGTGTACGAACGACGGTGGCAAAGTGGTGAGTGGGAGACACAGCTGCTGTTTCACGAATCAGAAGTTTCAAAGAAGCTTGAATGAAGTTCTCTCACACGGAGAAACAGGCCTTCAGCCATTGAGCAGAATGTCTCTTGTTTCTGATTCTCAACCTCTTTTCCACTGACATTGTGTTGGTTTCTGTAACATCAGAACAGTCACATGCAGCACACACTCGTGCCTTCCTGTATCCGCAGGGCTTCAGACATCCTCCAGTGTTTTGGTTACGTGCCATTCCTCTGACTCGAAATGGTTATAAAACACACAAAAAACAAATCAGACAGGAAATAGAGATTGCATGGTGAAGTAAATCCTCAGAGGGAGTGAATAGAGGATGAAGAAACACAGAGATGTATATGAAATAAAGTGTGGGCCACAAGCCAGAAGGCTTGTGGCCCACACTTTTAGTCTTTTTCTCTTTCAGTAATGAAACGATGTGTGCCACACGCCCTCGTTAGATGTGCGACTAATGAGGGAGTCCTCGCTTTCAGATGTTTTTCATGTGTCCACTGAGAAAGCATCACATTTATGTCCAGATGCTCCGTGAGTAAATATGGCGGGCCTCAGAAGTCGATGTCTCTGTACGGCAGCCATGACTTGCAGGGCTTCGTTCTCAGGAGCAAACAAAAGGCTTGTTTCATTTCAAACTCAGAGGCAACCGGAGCAGGTGTGTGAGCTCTTCATGGAGGCAGCACAGAGGCAGGCAAACATCGGAGAGACTCATGAGACGTGTGTGAGGTGTGGCTTTGTCCTTGTTGTGGTTCATGAACCCCCTCAGCACTGTGTGTCTGCAGCTCCAGCTTCAGGGCACATTTATATCTGTTAGGATGCCGATGCATGTGTCAATATGGTACAAGAACATGTTATACTGAAATGAATCTTAAACCTTGACGCCTTCAGGCTATCTGTATTTTATTGTGCCTCATTTAGCAAACATATTTATTAATAGTTATCGAGTTTAGCATTAAAATAAAGAAAAATAAACTAACGCCGACTGTTCGGGCCGTTCCAGTTTATTTTATATTTAGTCACTTTTTCAAAAACCTCGGCTTTAAATGTATAAATTAGGGCTGTCAGCGTTAACGCGTTAATAATTTGGCAAAATATTTTAACGCTTTATTATATATATTTATTATTTTTTTACATTTATTTTAAAATACTTTATTAATCCACAAGGGGAAATTAGTTCTCTGCATTTAACCCATCCTTAGGAAGCAACTGACACTTGACTTGCTTCCCTGAGTGTCAAACCTAAAACAATTATTTCTCCGCAAAAATAAGGAGCAGAAATCAGTTTAAGGATGAATCAGTCGGGTTTCCTCCATTGGTCAATCCATTTGTCTGTCAACATATCAGTAAATCACAAGGACCCACCAAGCAGTTTGTCTTTAAAAGAAGGAACAAACTTTCAATTGCGATTAATTAGTTAATTTTTTTTAATCGATTGACAGCCCTAGTATAAATGTTCACGAGAGGATTTCTTTCTACTCAGTGCAGCTGTGAAGCGACATTGTTACAGTAACAATCGTTGCACTTGTGTGCATCACTTCAGTTTGAGAAAAACAACAAAGCCACAGATGTCATATTAATGAGTATTGAGAGCAGACGAGACAACAGGAGGTTAGGAGAGGAGAGGAGAGGAGGCGGGCAGAAGCTCGGCTCCTGCACAGGTGTACATTCACCTCAAAAGTATGACAAGAACTTGTCATGCATAGCGGAATCTGAATTTCACACTGGACAGTTGTTTTTCTTCATTTCACGAAAATACATCATATTATTTTGTGTAATGTGAACTGAAACACTGATTTTATCTACTTTAAAATGAACTGCACTTATTCTGTTCAAAAAGAAAAACACACATATACAAACAACTAATCAATCCTCTGTGAGTACAGGACTATATTTAGTTGGTATTTATTTAGGGACATTAAGGGATATTGGTTATCACAGTGCTGGAACCTGCACTTTGCATTCACGTGTTTGTTTATTAAGACCCCGGATTCTGATTGGCTTGTTTATGATCATTGAATATAAGTCATCGGAATAGAAAGCAACAACTTGATCACATGAACACACTCAGTCTGAACTGTGCGGACCGTTTGACAGGATCTTGTTCAAATCTTTAATTATATTCCAGTCAATTTCTTTTTTATGATTAAACATTCAATATATTGAATACATATTTTGGGCACAAATGTTTTCTAAAATTATGTACATAAAGTTGCTGCCAATAACAGTGTTTTGGATTTGAATTGGATGTGTGATATATCATCAATGGAGCGCTCCAGGCAGAAAATACAGTTTACATGTCAGGTTATCAAACCGCGATGGAAAAATAAATTGCTTCAGTGTTTTCACTTCCGTAAGAGCAGTTTGACTATTTTGGCAGAGACATTATGTTCTCGAGTCTTTTTGTTTGGAAGACAAATCACCCACTAGAATATATTTAACTCTTACAGCCATCCATCTCCGATGTTTGAAGACTAAAAGCTTCCAGTTTTCCATGTTTTATATGTATGTATTAAAATCATATGATCACATTTCTCTGAACAGCCATCCCAGAGAGACAGTTTCCCTCACACAATATTTTACTGCTCGCAGCACTTTATCTGTCTCATTATTTTTTCATTTTCAGCTGCTTTTGTGAAGATTGGTTCAGCACTGCATGGCTTGAATTCAGCTAAACTAATTATGTATCAGTACAATTATATGACATGGTGAAAATTAACTGAGCAATTATAATAAATTGGGTCGTAAGCTGCCCATGTGCTATTCAGAACATGCTAAAGATAGATAATAAGTCCCTGGATATTGTTATCAGGCAGCAACTCAAAAACAAATGTAGCCAATTAAGATGAGTTCTTTGTTTTTCTGTTGAACAAAATAAAAAGTAAAAAGGAACAAAGAATTCATGAATACATCATTTACTGATTAATAAATGGCACAATTACTACCCACATTATACAATATATGATATGATTTAGTACAAAGCAGATACATTTTGTACACATTAAGTGATTAGTTACTGCTATCTACTGTCTTTAGTGATCTTTCAGCCAATCAGAGATCATTATTCTGATTCTGGCTTCTTTTGATGACTGTGTGTTTTATTTCTAGACAAATCGGTGATGAGGGAGGTGCAACGGCACTGGAAAAGAGAGTTTGTCTGATAAATATTCAACATGTCTGACTCCACAAGACAGAACACAGAACACAGAACACAGAACACAGAACACAGATCACAGATCACAGAACACAGAACACAGAACACAGATCACAGATCACAGAACACAGAACACAGATCACAGAACACAGATCACAGAACACAGAACACAGAACACAGATCACAGATCACAGAACACAGATCACAGATCACAGATCACAGAACCTGATAGGTGTTATCATGCCCGGCGGGCCCGAAAGAGCACACAGGGTTTTATATTCATCTAATTAAAGCGGCTAAACGAGATGCATTTTTTAAACGCAGACACCGATAATCAAAGTACAACTGATAGAAATATTAGAATATTAAAGATGAAAATAATTAATCAGATCCAACAAACTTAGCAGCTCAAATAGTTTGTTGTTGTATTTAGTATATTTATTCTTTTTTGCTTCATCTTTTACGGAAATTTAAAAACGGTATGCACAATTTACAGATTAGAAACATAAACTATCATTGCATTTATTTGATATGTTAGGAATACATTTAAAAGACATTTGAATAGAACAATATGAACCAAACATGTCGAGAGCCATTAACGGCGATTTGTGTACCTCCGAGTTTTTGGACCGATATTTTTGATATTTTTTGTTTAGCATTAATTTAAGAAGTAACATTTCAAAAATATGTTACATTCAGTTCAGTGAAAAGCAGATGCACTTGAATCAATAAAGTACACCGTGATCCTACCTGTCCTTTTCCTTTTGATGCTCTCTTCCCCCCAGGCTTTGAAGACCCTCCATCCTGACTCAGCATCTGTCATCAATATCGCTCTGTCTCCCTTTTACTAACTATTTTACAAAGTCTGACCTCATTTATAAAAAATAAAACATACGTACACCTTTTGCTTCGAGTCATTTCTTTTGGGCTCACATCACCGCAGATTGTTTAATGTTGCTTTTCTGCAGGTGACTGACTGCCATTTGACGTGCGAGGCCTGAGACAGCTGATCGTAATATTTGAAAGCCATAAAAGACTTTGATTACTGTCTGTGCTGGTATGAGTGACGTAAAATGTGACCTTCTTACATTAAAATATTCATCCTGATACCTTTATGTCGAAGGCTACAACTCATTTTCGCGGGACATTAAAGATTTGCAGAGATTGTTTGCCTCTAATAAGAAGACGAAGAGACTTTGTAGAGATTTTTGGGGCATTTGATGCGAAGAGAGATGACAAGAAACAATGGAAATGACATGCGACAAGGACACACACTGGGGACGTTGCTTTCATGGCTGGCGCCTTGACCTCTTGACCTCTTCACTCCTTGTCCCCAAAACTTCCAGGGAGCTCAAACGTTGATGTTTTATACCACACAAATATTTGTCAAAACCAAATACAAACCTTCTATTCAAGGAAATATTGTTTTAATGAGAGGAACAAAGTAACTCTTGGAATCAAGCTGATTATTTTCTCATTCTTATTAAATATCATTTTATGAGTTTTTTAAAATGTGCAAATTAGAAGCCAGCGTGCACCGTGTCTACTCACCTATTTATACAATATGATTTATTTAATCTTGAGTCATAACACCTAATAAACATTAATGAAATGAATAAATCTGCATTGATTTGGAAGTGAGATTTTATTTTATTTGCTACATTCACAGTCCTTCAATCAAATATACACATTTATTTATAATTTTGATTTATTCTGATCTGATCTCTTAACCTCTGTGTTTGATTTCAAAAGGTTAAATCAATATAAAAGCAACAGTAAAAGCCTTTAAAAATATGTTTTGCACAATCACATATATTGTACAAACCATAGAGATATCAAAGGGGAGGAGAGAGAAGAGGAGGAAAGGAAACGTCTTTGAACTGGGTGCTGCTGGGTGCTGTGTGGGTCTTTTTTTTTTTCTTTTTGTGAAGATCCGTCCGTCTTCGTGAATGAATGGAGGAGAGAGAGAGGGAGAGGCAGAGGAGGGAGAGATGGGAAAAGAATCTTACTAAAATCGGCCACCACCAACTCTCTCTCTCTCTCTCTCTCTCAGAAACCCCCACACAGCGCCACACTCTCTCTCTCTCTCTCTTTTCTTTTTTCTCCTCTCTCTCTCTCTTCTCTAAATCTGAGACCAAACCAAACCAAACTTGCTTCCCTGCTTCTTGATTTTTGCAAAAGTAGAGACACTGAAATAATAAGACATAGTGAGATAGTATTATTGTATGTCTCTCACAGATTCAGTTACTTTTTAAATGTTTACTTCCAAATCTGCCAATAACGTCATTAAAAGTCAGGGCTCTGAAGCTTATTTATTTCTGTGTGTATTTATTTATTCATGTATTGATTTATTGATTTATTATATATTGATTTATTTTCTGTCCATAATTTAAACCTTGAAACAAGTTATTTGTTTGTATAAAGGAAAGTTCAACTCTATGTAGGCACTGTACTGGTGCTGTGTCAACTAAAAACCATCATGGTTTAATCTGTCAAGGTATATTATAAACAGTTACAAAGCCTCTTTAGGGATAATAACATAGTGTTCCACAGGCCTCTGTACTTGGTCCACTCTTCCCACTGTACATCCTCTATATTCTTCTAAATTATTTAACAACATGGTGAGAAATTTCATAGCTAGGTGAACGGCACACAAATGCATCCAGGCCCTGCAGCTTTTACTCGGCTCGGGTGTTGTTGCACTTAAACTCTCTGAAATGTTCCATCTCAGAAATATTTAAAAAGTCAGACCACATCTTGATCCATGCTTTGGCCTTCTCTGGTATTCACTATTGCAATGTTCTTTGAACTGGACTAGAAACCAAGACATGTGCAAAGGAGAGCAGATCACATCCATTCAAACATCTTTACAACAGCACTGCACTTCCCTTAAAATACATTTTAACATTAATCACGCATAAAAACATTTTCTTTTGATTAAGCTACTTTGAACTGCATTGTATGAAGGATAAAGGAAAGTTGCAATACAACTAGAATGTATTATTATTATCATCGTAAAGGATTTATATGTATATCTGTATTTTTCTAACCTTTTCTTCAGTGTGACTGAAATGAGGAACATAATTCACTCCGCTGTCCTCCTCCTCCTGGCTCATGTCGAAAGCAGGTGAGACTGCAGATGATTTATACATTTTTACTTGAGGGTTTTTGTTTTTTTTGCAGCAACAAATAACATCTGTCTCTCTCTCTTAGGGGCAGCGGAGATGATATATGCTCTGGTGGGAGAAACGCCGACCCTTCAGCCTCCGGGGGGTATTAATTTACAACATTTATATGTCTACTGGATATCTAATAGAGAGGATGGCCCTGAACTCGCCTGCCGCAATTCTTTTGGCGGAAAGTGGACCACTACAGGTGAACATTGCTATGAACTATAATTCAACCAATTAGGGTGCTTTTGACAGCAACAACCATTTAAATCCTCCGTGGCAGATGAACCCTGAAGAGACCGGCTGTCCTTATCTGACGACTCACTGATCATCAAGACATCCAACAAAAGGACTTTGGGACTTTTCTCTTTAAACACACTGATGTTGCTTCCTTCCTTTATACATATAAACTGCTCTAACTCAGCGGTAAGAGTTAGAATAATGTGACATGATCAGCTCAGTGCTACATTTTCATTTAAAAGGACTGTTTAGGCATACTGTTCTAACCGCTGACCCACGAAGAAGAAATCGTGGACGTGAGCCAGTGTGGGTGGAGATACCCAGTGCTCCAACCAGGCCGCTCTGTTCTAAACTTAGCTCCGCCTGCAGCTTTGACTTTAACCAATAGGCTCCCTTCAGGAGAACCTATGAAGCCCACTGCGCACTATTGATTAAGCGCCTTATTTCTTAGTTTCGTCTGCTCCCCACGAGCTGACGTTGAATTAGGCCCGTGCACGTTTAACTGCCGGACAACCTTTCAGTTACTGAATAAACTCTATTGCTTGAATTGAGCTTAACGCCTCGAACTCAGTCTGTTTTAGGATATTTCTCGCTCAACAACATCCAAGAGGTTCACTGGTACTTTGTCCCCGACCCGCAGCTTTGAGTCCACAGAGGCTCTTCTCCCTCTCTGGACCTGGGAGGCAGACCAAGACAGAGGACCAGACCCTAAAAATGGAACTCTGTCTTTGACTAGAAATCGAGGGAGGGAAGAAGACAAAGGAGATGATGTGTGCCCCCGATAAGTTAAAGGTGGTGTGACTCTGAACAGGACTGTCCAGTAAAGGTGCTGCAGAGTAAGTCAGCATGACTTGCTTTGCACCAGCTCCGCTCTGTGATGCATTCACATCCATCAAATGATGTGTATTTCTTTTGTTATCGCCGTGTCCTCATTTATCTTCTTGATGTCCCATTTCTTTTTTCCTTCTTAATTGTCATCCTTGTCGGAGACAGTCCTTTCTTTATCTCCTCGCTGCTTCTGCTCCGTTGTACCGTGCACACGTTTTCATCCCCCCGCTGCAGTTTGTTCTGGAAGTGTCCCCGGTGTGACATTTTTAATTCAGTGGCTAATACACTTGTCTAGCTCCACTTGTTTTTATGGAGTGCAACAAGCTTTTCCTCCACCGTTAGAGTGTGATCACACAATGCATTTTAATTGGACTCTGTGTTCTGAGGATTTATGGTGTTAAACAAAAATTGCTCATTTTTATTTGAGCTATTATTTAACCGGAAACATTGAAACTACCTGCTGCAAGTTGTGTGGTTCTCTCCAACTTTGCCCCCACTGGAAGCCACCACCACCGTCCACCAGACTACATTGAATTTGTTTTTGTTTTTTCGATGCTTGCACGTTTTTCACATTGGTGTCATCACGTTTAGCTGTTTCTGTTCTTATTTGAACCCTCTCAGTTTGAACCCTCTCAGTTTGGCAGGTTGGGCTGGCAGGCTGCAGCAACAGATGCTCAGTCAGATTCAGATAGTTAATGTAGAGGAAAGGAGAGCACATGCTTTTTATAGCCTGCCAAGTCTTCTCACACTCGTGATATTTTTTTCTTCTCTCTTTCTGTTTCTTCAGTCCTCTCCTCTCCGGGAACACATTTCATTTCTGGCCAGCAGCTCAACCTGACACGCGGCCTCGGCCATCCGCTGACCTCCGACCTACAACTGAAATGGTTTCGGCCTGAACGGTCGTCCCTGTCGTCTCCGACATCTGACCCCCGTCTCACCATTCCGGAAGTGGGGGCAGGAGTTGGCGGAAAGTGGGCGACTATGGGTGAGTGGGTAGCAGGTCCGTCTTTCAATCAGGGGGTTGGAGGTTCAATCCCCGCCCTAGTCGATGTGTCCTTGAGCAAGACACTTAACCCTGAGTTGCTCCCTGTAGCTGCGTCTACAGTGAATGAATGTAACAGTATTGTAAGTCGCTTTGGATAAAAGTGTCAGCCAAATGACATGTAATGTAATGTAATGAGGAGCCGTGGCAGAGCGACTCACGGCTGAAGTTGGCCGAGATGATGCTGAAGGTCGGTGAGCGCAGGAAGTGAAAAGGGAGCAGGAAATATGAGATGGTTATGACCTCGTTGCCACAATCTCTTTTACGACAGTCACTTTCCATGATTCAGTTTCAGTATTATTTGTATTGCCCATTTTCACAAATTACAAATTTGTCTCAGAGTGCTTTACAATCTGTACATAAAGACATCCCTGTCCCAGAACCTCACATCGGATCAGGAAAACTCCCAAATGATGATGTGCTCTGTGTCGACTGTATGCTGGTTGATGCCTCTCTGCTTCTGCTGCACACAGAACTCAGAGTGAGATTGTGGATGCCGGCGGTCATGTGTAGTGTCACAGTCATCGTGATGCTCCTGCTCATCCTGGTACTCATCCTCTACCGGCGCAGACATGTCAAACCATTCACATTCCTTTAATGTCGCATTAACAGTTCTCTCTCTCTCTCTCTCTCTCTCTGCTGATGACATGAGCAGAAGATGACACACCTCAGGCATCAACTCTGCCAATGTTAGCCATTTTCCTGGTCTCGTGAAATGACTCAAGATGCACATTCAGTCATCAGCCCTGAAACATTTTGCCACTAGGAGCTTTATGAAGAAATACATTTGAATAAAATCAACATCTGCAGTTTGCTTTGTCTCGCTCTGTGTCTCTTTCCATAACTCAAAAAAAGAAACCTGTGATTTTTTTTCTGTTTCAGCCCCAAACCAAAAGGATTCCACAGAACATAAAATCTCCCACGGAGACATTTTTCAAGAGGACGTCACAACCTATTGGATTTATGTCCAGATATGATGTTAGGTGTGTCAGTGAAGGTCTGAAAGTGGAAAACAATGTCCAGTTCAAAGAATGGTATGAATCAAAAAGAGGTTTACAGTTGTACATATATGGTGCTATATTAAACAACATTGTTTCTCAACATGTAATGTCATTTTTATGAAGCTCTATTATAATCATGCACTGACAGACCTGGTTAGTTTTTTTTATACAGACTGGTGTCGCCCACAGCCCCTTAAGAAGGTGGCTGTGGTTTTGTGTATTTTAACCAGTTATGACTAGGAAGATAATCACAAAATAAAATAATGATGTTCCAGGTCAAAATAAACAGCACAACATGAGCTAACAATTAAAATCGTTTTCAAATGCTCCAAACACAACTCACCAGTACATTTGCTTCTGTAAAAATGTATCACCAATGCACATTACTAACTCCAGGGATTTGTACAGATTGTACAGGCATAATGGAGAATTGTGTAAATAGTTTATTGTTTTTTTCCATTTCTTATTGTTAGAAGTGTGTACAGTTTGTTCAAATAAAATATGTTCCATTTATATTCAACATTCAGTTTTGTGGTGTTTTTAATAGGTAAATATAGATTGTCTGGTTAATTAAAATTAAGATTTAAAATGTCTAAATATTAATAATTTCTTTTTGTAGACTGTATTCGCATGTGTTGAACCCCATTAGTGATATAAAAGTGAGATAAATAGTCTGGTACATGAGAAAACTTGAACGTGCCCAAATGCCCATTTTGGAGACCTCGTCTGAACTTTCTTTACGAACAACGCTCTCATTTAGTTCTGCTTCCTCTTTTTCAAAATCAAACTCTGCTTAGATACTGTTCATATATTGTGCTATAATCTTGAGAAGATAATCATAATAACAGCATTTTACTTTGTGTTGTGTACTATCTTCATTTAATCTTAACCTGTAACATATAAGATGATATTTAGACAGCGGGAGTATTCTCACAAGTGTTTCCTTTTATTACAACAACAATTATTCAAATCCCCTTGTGGTAGTGGAGATACACTTTGTTTAGTATTGATATGCAAACCTTCGCAATTTTTGAGAAAACAAGGCTGGGGTCCAAAATGTGTTAAAATGAGTGTTTATTACTTTCTCTTTACGGGGCATGTTCAATAATGAGCTTTGCAGGTATTAACTGACGTGAAGCAGAACATGTGTCGGTGTGTCCGATGTCCATTCATGAGAGGGAATCGTCGCTGCTTCTGGATATCCTAATGATAATACCCTTACATCTAATTGAATTACCTTTAATAACTCACAATAACAACTAAATATCCATTAGACCTTCTCTCAAAAAGTGAACTAGAACATATTACATTTATAAACTAAGTAGTTTTTCAATCAGGTATTGTATTTTGTAGGAATAAGCCCTATTTAGACACTCATGGTCCTCAGAGGATGAATCCTACTGAATTGACCCCTTGACTTTTTCATTTAGCACTAACATGAGACTGTGTGCCACATTTATTCAATGGATTGTTCTAATGACTTTAGTGATTCCTTCATGTTTTATTTAGTACATCATCAGGTAACAATTACAAGTTGTCCAAAACTTTGGTTTATGACTAAATACATGAAATAATAGGATTATGTCTTTAACTCCATTGTATTCATTGTGTCAACCCTCCAACCTGACACTCTGCGGGTGCCTCACACACACATTGCTTATATGTTTTTGTTTGTCAGAAAAGTGCCTACAGTATATCTCCTTATTAGAAGATATTTAAACCAAATTGATTTTGAACAGCAAATATATTAAAATACAGAGAACAAAACGTACACAGAAACTCTTATACGCCGTTCTTTGGCGTTTAAGATGGCAAGATACCATCTCTGCACACTAATTGGTACTATTAAACCTTCATCCCTGCCAGTGCTGATGAAGAGGCATTGATCCGCTACGTGAAGCCTACACTTGATCGCTGTGGGAGAGAGAGACCTTGTGTTACTTCAACAAACAAAGACTGCTGGACTAAAGGGAATGCATGTGGGATTGTCCACATGCATCTGCAGGAGCCTGAAAGAGGAAAAGTCCAGAACCTGGAGCTGAGCAGCTGGTTGCCAGGTTGGAGAATTGATTACCCAGGAGTCTGTCTCGATTCATCTACACGTTCAGTTTCATCTTCAGAAAGGACTCCTCTTCCTCTGGAGTGCCTGCAGCTGGAGAGGAGGCTCCAAGCAACAGCCCGATGAGAACATAGAGGACAGGGTGGCCTCTGATGCCCACGGTGCCTGAACACACCACAAGCATACAACACATTCGTGTAAATGCAGATACACATATATGTGCACACTGGGGGCTTGAATATAACAAGCAGTACTGCTGGACTGAGGATGGCAAGGTGGGGGCCCATAGAGCAGGTCAAGGTGGGGGCCCATAGAACAGGTCAAGGTGGGGGCTCATAGAGCAGGTCAAGGTGGGGGCCCATAGAGCAGGTCAAGGTGGTGGTCCATAGAGCAGGTCAAGGTGGGGGCCCATAGAGCAGGTCAAGGTGGTGGTCCATAGAGCAGGTCAAGGTGGGGGCCCATAGAGCAGGTCAAGGTGGTGGTCCATAGAGCAGGTCAAGGTGGGGGCCCATAGAGCAAGTCAAGGTGGGGGCCCATAGAACAGGTCAAGGTGGGGGCCCATAGAACAGGTCAAGGTGGGGGCCCAAAGAGAAGGTCAAGGTGGTGGTCCATAGAGCAGGTCAAGGTGGGGGCTCATAGAGCAGGTCAAGGTGGGGGCCCATAGAACAGGTCAAGGTGGGGGCCCATAGAACAGGTCAAGGTGGGGGCTCATAGAGCAGGTCAAGGTGGGGGCCCATAGAACAGGTCAAGGTGGGGGCCATTAGAACAGGTCAAGGTGGGGGCCCATAGAGCAGGTCAAGGTGGGGGCTCATAGAGCAGGTCAAGGTGGGGGCTCATAGAGCAGGTCAAGGTGGGGGCCCATAGAACAGGTCAAGGTGGGGGCTCATAGAGCAGGTCAAGGTGGGGGCCCATAGAACAGGTCAAGGTGGGGGCCCATAGAGCAGGTCAAGGTGGGGGCTCATAGAGCAGGTCAAGGTGGGGGCCCATAGAACAGGTCAAGGTGGGGGCCCATAGAGCAGGTCAAAGTGGGGGCTCATAGAACAGGTCAAGGTGGGGGCCCATAGAACAGGTCAAGGTGGGGGCCCATAGAGCAGGTCAAAGTGGGGGCTCATAGAGCAGGTCAAGGTGGGGGCCCATAGAGCAGGTCAAGGTGGGGGCCCATAGAGCAGGTCAAGGTGGGGGCCCATAGAGCAGGTCAAGGTGGGGGCCCATAGAACAGGTCCAGACCCTTGTGAGTAATTCAAACTGCCACGTCAGAAATACGCCTTTATAAAAAAGGACACAGCAGCAAAGCTCCCTAAACTAGATTCCTTTCCTTCCATTGCTCATAGGATATAGTACACTTTCTCTCTGCTCTCTGTGTGTTTATTCGAGCAGAACTACGGACCGGAGATGATGTCATGATTCCCAGAACATGTAAACTCAGATGGTGAAATATCTTGTGGCCTAACGATGACCTGCCAGAGGGGAGCGGATTAAACAAACGTTCCCGGTGGAGCTCTGGCATGCATTTTCCGTTACGTGAACAAAGACAAATATGTTTTTTAAGAATTGGCAAAGATGGAGGTATAAAAAATATGACTCAGCATTAATCAGCGCAGTGTGTGGCCGTGTGTTTCTGTGTTGAGAGTTATTTGTATACTCTTCGTTAGTAGAGCAGCTGCAACAATATCACCTCTACACCACACACACACACACACACACACACACACACACACACACACACACACACACACACACACACACACACACACACAGACCAGATGCCCACTCTGTTTATGTTTCTTTTTTGGGGGGTATATGTCCCATTTATCATTTTTTTCTTGGCACCTAATTGCTCCAGCCATTGTCAGCTATTCTTCTTCATGAGGTTTTGTTATTTAAACCACACTAATTAAAGCAGAGGAGGATTATGTTGTCCTTCTTTATTTCAGTGAATTCTAACATAAAACATGTGTGGTTGCACAATCACCGCACATTCCTGTGAATCTGTGGACTTTCTATTTGAGTCAGAGTTCAATTCCTTATTTTCTTTTCACCATGCACGTCGCTCCCATCACAGCCTTGTGATTTTCTGGGAGTTGAAGCTACTCAATGTTTTTTTCCAAAAATTGTATTTCTGTTCTGAGTCACGCCCACATCCAGAATCAGTGATTATTAACTTCAAGGAGAAATATTGCTGCTCGGGAGAGGAGGTACCAAAGCCTTTAGGGACAGGAGGAGGTGCAGTATAAAGAGAGACAGAGTGTTAAACAAGGGCACCAGAGCCATGGAGGAGAGAGAAAACTACAGGAACCTGCAGGAGTTCACAGAGGAGCCGACCCCTGGAGGGAACCGGCTCATCCACCAACATAACAACGGTATTGTGTGTTTATGTGACAACGATACTGAGAGATGTCATGTCAGTAAAAGCCAGTGGGGAAATATCATGTACACATAACTACCAATACTCAAGTACTGGGAACATACTGAAATACTTGTACCTCACTTTTATTCTTCGTAGAGTAAAGTCTACTTCACTTGACGACATTTCATAGGGACATTGTATACTTATTGCTCTTAATAACAATGGTGATAGACTCTATTTAGAGTATTTACTAAAGTAAAAGTAGCAATACCTGTGTATGTGAAAACATCAGCTTTGAATTGGAAGTATTCCATTAAACTTTTACTCAAGGAAATGTGCTGTTTATGTTTTATGAATGTTCTGAAAGTATAAAAGTAGAAGTTCTCAAAAAGCAGCCGACATGAGCTTTATCGTTGTTACACTATCATATATTAAACTACTGAATTACTATCCATGAGTAAGCAGCATTTTAATGTCATAGGTGGTTGTCCTAACTCTGTTGTTTTTGAATGCAAGATGTTGACTCATTACAGTATGTTTACAGAGTGGCTTTGCTACTTCTACATCACACAGGATCTGAATACTTTGCTGCTGCTGAATCTGTCGACATGGAGATGCATCTTTGTGTTTGAGAGAGAGAAAAATACAGAGGAGTGACCACTTCACCTAACTTTCACCAATGTGTTATCTTTTGGGAACATGAAGCTAAACTGTGGTCAAACACTTCTGTTGCACAATCTCTTTTTACTCGAAGGCTGCACTCTGGGCTTCACCACAGGATTTAAAATGGTGAATAGACCGCTTTCACATTTTGTGTCTAATCAGGCTCCCAGGGACTGAAGCGGGGCGTTGAGTGTTTGAGGAGTCGGACGGCTCTCCTGATGCTTATTGGCTTTTTGGCCTCCATCTGCGCCAACATCATACTCACTGTGCTCTGTAAGTATGAACCACCTGCCCTCCAGGCTGAGTATGTATATCTGCCTGTCTGTCTCTCTCCCTGTGAGGCTCTCTCTCGCTGATTATTTTCTCTTTATATCAGCTCGGTGCACTTTTGGACACCTATAATTGGCAATAACAAAGATAAAGCGCTCCTCTCAGTCCAGTGAGGGTTATGTAATAGAAAAAGCAGAAAGGTCCATAATTGTGAAATATTTCTCTTGCAGGGCCAACATGCTCTGGCAGCTCAGCCTGATAATGTGCTTGTGAGGACACACTCATTTAAAACAAACACCACTGGGGAAGCACATGCTTGATCTATTACCATCACACACACACACACACACACACACACACACAGAAGCTATTGAATACAAGTTTAGTATCTGAAAATGATGATTTGCAACAAGAGAAGATAAAAAGAAACACCTCATACTTTCTAATTCAATATATTGTCAAAATTAATTAATTCTACCTTGTAAATATGGAATTACCCATTATGTTTCATGATAAATCAGCCAATATTCCCAGCGTTTAAATATTGTGGGCCAAATGATTTCACTTTATCCTGCTAGACTCTTTATTTAATTTTCCAAATATCTATCTCAGGAAAATGTTGTACTACTGTTCATGGGTATATCATCGTTTGTGTGATCGATGTGTTAACCACATTTACCTCTCTGCAGCACCTGAACCTGTGTAATATATGTGACAGGTAATATGTGTCATTCGTTTTTATCAAGAATGACTTATTTTTTTTTTTTATGCAAACTCTGATATGAATGAAAGCAAAATGTTCAGTTCCCAGTGAATACATTTGAAAACAACTATAAAAGGGCAGCTATCAAATTTAATATTGAGATGTTTTTCTGTCCCTTTAACCGTATTTTCAATTCCTCTAAGAAAACATCAGATAACTATTGTTTAGTAGGCAAAGGGGAAGTGGGAAGTGGCAACATAAACAGAGGAAACACAAATGTGAAAAAATACGAAACCAGAAAAAGTTAATATTGTAAATGATTTGGTTTTTTTTACACCCGCAAGGGAACTCAGATAAACTAAACTATCTCCAGAAACAGCAGCTGTACAATCAGAGATTCTCAGACTGTAAAGAGGTGATTCCTGTTTTAAGAGGAAGAAGTCGGTGGTGGCAAAAACACAACAGCATGACGATTATAAAGTCAATACAAAGTTTCTTTTCAGGGCTTTTGTTGGTGGCAATGTTGGTCCACCCATTTGGACCAGACTGTGTTGTAAATGTTATCTCTCTATCTATCTATCTCTCTATCTATCTATCTATCTATCTATTTATATATACATTCATCCATCCATCCATCTTCCTTCCTTGTCAGTGATTGGTCGGCCGCTGCCAGGTGCCCCCCAGGACTCCTCATCTCTGGGTCTGAAGCTGAACTCGGCACAGAGGCGTCTCATCCAGCTGTGTGAGGACTACGCCGCTCTGGGCCGGAGCTGTTCAAAGACAGGTGGCGGGATGGAGATCGAACGTGCACACAATCTTAATTTCCGGCTGTCCTTGCTACACTGTTAACCCTCGTCCTCTTTCCTATCTCGGCCTCTTTATCTCATCAATAGTTAAGCAGTGCAGGGAGTGTCCAGAAGGGTGGCTTCATGTCGGAGATCAGTGTTTCCACTTCAGCAACAACAAGCTGGACTGGTGGAAGAGCAGAGATAGCTGTGCAGACATGGGCAGCCATCTTACTATACTGCACACCATGGAACAGCATGTGAGTGTGTGTGTGTGTGTGTGTGTGTGTGTGTGTGTGTGAGAGAGTGTGTGTGTGTGTGTGTGTGTGTGTGTGTGTGTGCATGTGTGTGTGTAAGGGCAGGAAATCCAAAGACATCTTTGCAAGGCAAGGTCACTTCTCCGGTCTTTACTTTTGCGAAGGCATAAGACAGGAAGTTAGATGTAAGTTATAAACTGAACATGCCTTTTTAGTTCTGTTATATTCTTTATCTCAGTAAGCCATGACAGCGTGGCAACGGACCAGCATGCACAGTAACTCTGAAGCTGAGGAGCCTTCATTTTATTATTTAAGCAAAACAATGAAGTACATAATCAAAACACAAAGGTCTCAGGTCTATATCCCTGTGCGCTCAGCCGTGGTCCATCCACAGCGGTGATTCCCACTTTATTTGTGTGATTAAACCATAGAGTGTAGAAAAGGACTAAACCTTTACTCAGGAACGTGTGGGTGTCGACGGAACGTGCTCGACTGACTGAGTGTTTCCCCTTTTCGCTCTGCAACACCTTTTTTTAGGGACGGGACAAAGTACATGTTATTATCCTTTGTATACACAGAGTTCAGGGACCATTTTTACAGCGAACCTTTTAACTTTTCAAAACGGTTGTAGATAAGGAAATTGATAATTAGCTGCTTCAGGGTCCTGGTATTGGCTCAATGTCACACTATCATCATGACCTCCTGGGACACATTATTCATGTTATTGGTATCACTTTTCTTACTGTGACAAGTCAATATGTCTGCTATGGAAAGGGCTCATATGCCTTCATTGTATTTGTTTACAAGATTACACATTGGCTCTTTACAGAGTTAGAGATGTCTGTTTAGTTCACTGCAATCCTTCCAAGTAAAATAATATATAACTAGAATGGGCACTCGGTAGAGCGCATACCTTCGCATATCACAAGATTGGGCATTGAATTATGAACATTTTGGCATTAGTTGCATGCCAATTGGATAATAATTTACAGCGCTATGGTAAAAAGAAGATTTTGACCTTTTCATGACCTTGACCTTTGACACGATTGATCCCAAAATCTAATCAACTGGTCCCCGGATAATAACCAATCATCCCACCAAATGTCATGCGATTCGGTGTAATACTTTTTGTGTTATGCGAATAACACGCATACAAATAAATAAATAAATAAATAAATACACGGCGATCAAAACATAACCTTCCGCATTTTCAATGCGAAGGTAATAAGAAAGTGAGTGTTTGAATTTGTGTTTTCGTACACTATTGGAAAATTAAGACATTGAGTTTTGTCTTCACTTCTAAATAGAACTGTCAAAGCGTTAAGACGTGGTCTTAAAGTTAAGGATTAGGATTTACGGTTTGGCACTAACAAAGGCTGTGTGTCAACGATGTGTTTGTTTGTTTACTTTCAGGACGCTCTGGAAAAAGAAGCCAAGAGAATTGGTGGATTTGATTACCACTTCTGGATCGGCCTGTCTGACACAGAGAAGGAAGGAGACTGGAAATGGGTGGACAACACCACATTGAAACACAAGTACCATCTCATTTATTATTTCATCCAGTAAACTAGTTATTGTTTATGTTTTATTTTAAAGTTGCCATCCTGAATTCATTTTCGATGACACTGATTAAACTTTCCAGGAGTAACCTAAACATCCAAAGCAAAATAAGCTGCCTGTTTTACCTGGCCTATATACATATATATATATATATATATATATATATATATTGATATATGTATATAAATATATATATATATTCATACATACATTAGACACTATATGCTGCTTCCCCTCCAGCCTTGTTTTTCACAACAAATATCATCAAGTCATGTATATATATATAAAATAACATAATAGTTGCAACATCAAAGAATAGTAAGACACGCATCATGTCCATTCTTTTATTAAAATCTCAGACACGAAAGATCAAAAATGGCATCAGTGGGTGGGGTGAGCGTGTGTTTTTCCATTTGTCAGAAGTGTTCACAGTTGTTATTTATAGCTTACCATATCAATCCATGTGTCCTCCTCTCGTCTGTCACAGATACTGGGATAAGTGGAGCTCAGAGCCCAATAACCATCAGTCAGGAGGGGAACATGGAGAGGACTGCGCCACCTTAGACAGCCATGCAAAGACATGGTTTGATGTTCCTTGTGAACACATTTACAAACGGGTCTGCCAGATGGATGCCATTCAGCTCAACTGAATCACAATACTACAAATCTGCATAACTGGGAGGTCTGGAACTAGGTTAGGGTTAATACAACCAAAAAGGGTTACGGTTAACACAGAAGTAATGGCTGTAAGATTACAGAAAACATAACTCGGCCGTAAGGTCATTCTTGTGATGTACGACATGTAGGCACACAGGATTATTATTTCTTTTTTACTGAAGGTATGATTGCTGAAAATCTGTTGAATTAAGATAAAAATATATTGGGGGGAATTTAAAAAGAATACACATTCTGGTATTGCACACAATTTAGATAGAGTAGGATTTCAGTATATCATTTTTAAAACATACAATTTGATGGCATCAGCTAGGCCAACATGTTTGGAGTGTGCCCATTCACAATGAGAGAGCCTATTATTTAATTCAGCTTTGAATGTCAGGTCATCCAGGTACAAAACAAGTATTCCTGTTGCAAAGCTGAATGCCACAAATACGCTCATTGTGTTCTAGACATTTGGGCCTCTGCTGTAAATCTGTGCACATTCTCACCTCAAAACTGAGCTGCAAATTATTCAGAAATCTGATTTAATATTTTTGTTTTAAGATTGTTTTCCCTTTGAAGGTGCATAACAAGAGAGTGGGAGCATTTTGATTGCTTCTCAACGGCTCTCAACATGGTGAGGCAATAAGCCGACAGATCGTAGTTAACGGTGATAACAGCACTATAACAGTACAAACTACGGCAAGCGTGCTGGCCCAATAACAGTGTGGATGCTATGCTTCCGCTACAGCGCTGTCTGTCGATACGATGCTATCAGAAAACAGTGCAGAGCGGCAGCTGTGAGCTCGCCAGTGGGGAACGCTCACGTGCACAAACACGTTTTCAGTTCCTCCAAGACATTCATATTTCTCAATAGGGTAGACACTCTTTTCAATGTCAATGAAACACCTGGATTCAATAGAGTGAAATACGATAGATTTACTGTGCATTACAAATTATATGGCGAGCCCGGGGCTGGTTCATGGAGCAGCTTGGTGTGATATCCTATGTCAGTTCTATACATTATTGTATCAATTGATCTTTTCTTTTAACCATATGTGTAGTTGTTTTTCAAAACACAACCCTGTCTTATCTAGCATCTCTAATTTTGATTTATTGGTCAAACTGACTGAAAAAGAGCTGCTCTTGGATAACATATTCTTATCAAAATCGCTGCAATTTCTCACTGAAATGTAAAACATTGATTAATATACTTCTCTTTTTTAAATCCCACATTAAATAAAACTGGACACACATTAGATGAATAAAGGCATGTGCTATAAGACAAGTAATATTCAGTAAAATACAATAGCAGGCTCAGCTCTATCAAAAAAGCATGGAGAAGCTATAACAACTATATATTGTCTATCTAATAGTTGTTTGTCGATATATGTTAATGCTGTAAATGTTTAATGTGCTCATCTAAGATGAATAATAATAGCTTTCCTGCCCTATGTTAGACTTTTGGGAATAAATGTATGTCAATAAAATTGTCTACCTTGATTCTACGTTTTCTTCTGTCTGTGAGATCCACATTTACACACATCTCACAAACAAGGTAACCAGAAGTCTCGTCGTTGATGTAACTGCATCCTCCTTTATTGGAAAAACGGTCCACAACCACAGACTGTATGCTCACAACATATTTAGCTTGTGACGACTTGTCACATATAGGGCGGCCTGAGTGTGGACATGAGTTGTGCGAGTTATTGGATGTTACATTATTTCACTTTACAGACAAGAGACAAGAAGACAAATGCCCTCTCCTAAATCGCTTTATGAAACACTCAGATGTATCTCGTTAATCCTGACCTCTAGTTTGTTTACCGCGGCTGATCAATGTATTGATCTCGACTGAACCCAGTGTGAATCAGATCACCGCTAGGAGGCGCTGTTCTCTCTCATCCGCTGACACAGATCCTGATTGACAGCAGCATTTGTCCCGCCCACTTCCCTTTTACCGTCCAATCAACGCTTACGTTGCTTTGTTGTCGTACGTGTCCTAACAGCGGAACTGAACTCTCGAGAGGGAGGCAATCTGCTAGAAACCAACACAACAAGGTACATTTGGACACATTTGAACACCTTTGCGGGGATATGTATTTGCGTGTTTACTTCCCAGTCACTTCCGCAGTGCAGTGATGTGATTTAAACGACTAGAAAGGCTAAAAGTGAGCTGAGGCCTAACGTCAATGGATACGTGAAGCCTTCGGATGCTTAGCCGTTAGCATCGAGCTAGCGTGACACATTGAGACCGAATAATAGCTGACATGCATTTTAATGAGAACTAATTAAATACAGACTAACTTTTACACGTTTTGTAAATTAAACGCTGTGTCCGTCATTTGCTTGCATGTCTGTTGACGCAGTCGTTCGTTAGCTTTACCGATACCCGGCGTTAAGCTAGCGGTAAAACAGGGAGTGGATTATCTTTTAAATGAGACATGTGGTTTTAAATGCTCTCGTGAAAGTACATTACTGTCCGAGACTTCAAAATAATATTGTCATCATAGCCACACCACTGGATTAAGTATGTTTAAACACGTGTTCACGTATGTTAACGAAAATGTGTGTATTTGTTTTGGATATTTAACTTTGATCAAATGTACTCAGTCACAGTTATTGTTGAGCAGAAATGGCGTCGACTCTTCCCTTTTGTGAGCAACAGAAACCTGACAATATCAGTCTTTCATATCCATTAAGTTATTAGGATATTAATTGAAAAGTCGATCAACAAACACTGACACATTGCATCTTTTCTTGGCTCAATAGAATTTTAAACATTATTCATTTGAGTTTTAGAGAGTTGATTTGATAAGGCTAAACATCACCGTGACCTCTGGAGAATTGTGATATTGTTGATACTTTTCTAGCTAGTTATTTATGTGCTCAATCAAATATTGGCAGAGATCATTAAGCTGCTTGATCGATAATAAAAAGCGTTGTCAACAGCTGTGGCAAGAGGTCCCTGTCAGTCCCTTTCTCATGAACACAAGATCTTAGGAACACCTGGAGGGATACAAAAAAAAGTGGCTCAAATGTATACTTTGATTTTCATTGTGTTCAAAGGTCAAGGTCCCAAACATGTTGTTGGCCATAATGCAAGAATCCATATGATAACATGGTGAAGTGATGACATTTTAGACAGATGTGAACTGCAGCTTCACTTTTTTGAGGAGGCAGTAATTCTAGTTATCTTTAACCCTTGTGTTGCCTTAGGGTCATTTTGACCCGAATCAATATTACACCCTCCCCCCGCCTTTGAGTCATTTTGACCCGATTCAATGTTTCACCCTCCTGTTACCTTTATATTTACTAACATATTTTACCCTTTGGGTTCAATTTGACGCCAGCAATTAAAACCTCCAGAAAATTATTAGAATTAATATTGTTTTCCAAGTTTAAGTGTGAGGCACTTTATGTTTGTTTGTTGACTACCGAAAGAACACCGACATTAAACATTGAATGGGGTCAAATTAATCCTAAAGCGGGGGGAGGGTGTAATATTGATTCGGGTCAAAATGACCCTAAGGCAACACAAGGGTTAAAGTAAACAGGCGTTCACTTGACTGTGCCATTGGAATAATCTCATCACCACTGCCCACATGCAGTTAACACCGTAACATTCATTTTGTTTTCCCTTCAGCAGCTTTACGATTATTAGTCATTCCCAGACTGTTCCACGCAGCTTGTTTTAACTCTTCATTGAAGCCTTGTTTACACTGAGTGAAAAGACCAGACCGTTTCTAAAGCTGCAACATTCAATCCACTGCTCCATGTGTTGGGAAGTATTTTTTCCTCATTTCCCTAAATTTCAGGACCCATATTCTCAGAGAACTCCTACAATTTCGAGCAAGGACTCTTGGCTTAAGAGTGATTTGGGAAACTTCTCAGAGCAACTTTGACAAGGAAGGGACTGACACTTTAATTGAGGAGGTGTGGTGGACCCTGTTGCTCGGTACGATGCATTCTGTTAGAGGTGTGATTAGTTGATCCAAAAAAAGATCGGCACCATCTAATATGTCGTCATTCAGTGTTTGGTGAATGTTTCTTCTTCTTTGTCTTGCCACCATTTCTCCTCTGCTTAAGAAACTCTTTGCCTCTCAAACGTCCTCCTTCCTACTTGTTTCCGTTTTTTCACCTCAGGTGCTTTCTTTAGCGCTAAGACACTCTGTGAATATCTTTTATCTCATTAGCAAAATGGCAAACATCTGTCTGCATATCTGTTAAAACTCTGTTAAGTCCATAATAAAAAATGTCCCCAAGTTGCACTTCATAAAACGCGTTTTTTAGTTCTTTAGTTTTTATAGCCAATTAAGATCCACTTTGGTTTGAACTATTATTTGCATCGTTGATTATTTTTGGCAGCAAAACAATGATGAATATTTTAAATGGTGTTTATGGTGCCCTTTGTGCCGTACAAAGAGAGCAGAAGGTTTTTTTTTTTTTTTTTACAATTCTGTTGGCGTGGTTCACAATTATACATTAATGACCATAACAGGCTAAATGAATTGAGAAGAGTGAAGTCATTATCTAAGGTCATTAATACAAGCCAACACAATGTGACAGAATGAGTTACTCTGTGGCCCTTTTGTCCTTTGGGATCCTTGGAACTACACTAAGTTATTTTCTTAGTTATTGTATAGTGTTAGTATTTTATCTTCTACTTTATCTTTTTTTATTTCTCAGTGGTCCCCAAGATACTTTATCTGAAGGTCTTCATCCTGCATATTGAGCAGTTTCACATTTGCCTCCAGCCATCTCTCGCTGATATGCAGCCAGTTCTGTCCTTCTTTTTAAACTCAATAAGCATAATATACACCCAAGGAGCCAATCCAGGTTGATTTTTTTTATTTTTTATCTTGAAATCAAGAGGTATGCTACTGTTTCTGACAGGGTTCGTACGGTCATGGAAAACCTGGAAAAGTCATGGAATTTTAAAATGGTCATTTCCAGGCTTGGAAAAGTCATGGAAAAAACTTAAAACATCAAAGTTTTGGAAAAGTCATGGAAATTTGTTATAATCACATGTTCATTTACGCCGAGTTTGAAATAATTAATATATTTTTAAAGAAAGACGCTCAAAATATAAGCCGGCGTACGCTCTCAATACGCAACATTTTCTACATTTTTCATGTTTATACCGAGATTTCAGTTTGGTCATGGACATTTGGTTTAAAGTCCTGGAAATCCATTGGTCAAGATGTGTAAGAACTCTGTTCTGAGACAGTGTGGTTTGTTTACCTTATCATCTGTTCAGCTTGCTTGAGGATATGCTCTTCACGCCTCACATTTAGATGTGC
Organism: Pseudoliparis swirei; assembly: GCF_029220125.1. Classification (NCBI taxonomy): domain Eukaryota; kingdom Metazoa; phylum Chordata; class Actinopteri; order Perciformes; family Liparidae; genus Pseudoliparis; species Pseudoliparis swirei. The sequence continues at coordinate 15,100,613 of NC_079409.1, forward strand.
TTGTGTGAATCTAAATGCATCAGATTTAGGATGATACAATATATTCGCACCCTCTGTACTGGCTGTGACAAATAAGACTCGTCTTAGCTCAGCCGTTGGTATCCAAGACTGTTGCATTTAAGGAGTAGCCTCAGGTAATAAAAACTGTCTGATGAAACTGCAACAATTTTGTCATGCTTATGTAAAACTAAACTTCTTCTGTGTCCCAAGATGTGTCTGCTGGGATTAGGATATCTTAAAATAGCCCATCAAAATCAGCATGACAGCTTCTCAGATTGGGATATTTTTCAGTTAAAGCACTTTGGTATGAGAAGGAACGCACAAATAGAGCCAGACATCCTGCCCATGTCATTTGTTTTTAAAATATTAGGTACATTTTCTACTATAAAGCTTGTACAGAATCGGGGAATTGTCCTTTTTTTGTTATTTTTTTGCTTTTTCGGGATACACTTTCTGGAGACTAAGGCTACATCCACACTGATATGTTTCCGTTTTAATACTGGAGTTTTAAAACAAAAACAGGTGTTTCTGCAGTGTGATTTCCGTCCAAACTAGCACACCTGAAACTATCGCTAGATTATCCGCGTACACCAGTTATGTTGCTGCGGGCGTAAACAGGAAGTGAATTGGCTGTTTGACGGATATTGTTTACATTTTAAATGAAGGCTTATTAGTGTGAATGTAGCCTGGATGTCGCTGGGTAGTTATTCTGGTGTTGTCCAAAGGGCGTCTGCATTGTGTATGAAGGGGATTTGCTTTTGATGACTAAACATGGCCTGTTCTTTGCATTCATTACCCTGGTTGCCAGCATTGGTGCTACCCAGAGCAGCTACTCCTCCACGGTCTGAGTAGCTCATCCAGGTAATTTGAGGGTTATGTGTGCTTTGTTCAAGAGGACTTGGCTGCTGTGCACGACAACGAGACCGACGACCTGTGGAGTCCTCGTGTTTATTAACAGAGCTTTGCAATCGTGTTGATCACAGATTGTGATATGCTGACCCTCGTGTCCTTTTTCAGATTGCACAGCCAAGGCGGAAACAGAAATATAATTTCCTTGATTTCTATCCGTACATTCTTCACACTGCTGCCGCTTGTATGTGTCTCTCTGTAGTTGTTCTGTCTCACCTGCTAACCTCTGTGCTAACCTCATCAGATGGAGGTGGAGCAGCTCCTGTCTCTGTCAGGCCCAGCTCTGGCCCAGGCTGTCAGCTCTCTGCTGGAGACCCCAGGCCTCTACGTCTTCTCCGACATCCTGGAGCTGCCTAATGTCAGAGAGGTAAAGACACACGTGCACGTCATCTTCCTACCCGTTTGTGTCTTTCGCGACCTTTTCAGGCTTGGCATGAAGATACGCCATTTTAATCGCAACTTCACAGTTAATCTCCCGGGTGTTAATTTATCCAGCACACATTGAGAATCTGGCGAACCAAATCACATTCAGAGAGGTCAGTGATGCGTGTGACCACATTGTGAGTGCAGCATCAGCACAAGTGCACTCCCTAACCACATTGATCATCTGTGCATGTGGACATGTGTCTCCATTTGTGCGTCAATGATCAAAGTCATGACTACCCTCCCAATCAACACATCTATAAATGGAGTTCCTGAGCGTGATGCAGTTTCAAAAAGTACATTGCCAACATATTGCGTATGTTCAGCGCCGCAAAAAAAATCAAAACACAAAATAGGCAACTAAAAAAATCCTCATAGTTATAATAATTATAATGCCGATATTATTTCAGTCTAGAAATATTAGGCACCTTTTAGGCAAGTATATCACAAAACAGGCAGAACAAGAGATATATAATTTATATTTAATCGCTCAGCACCCCCCCATCCCCCCCGTCAACAATTCTTGGCTCGCACTGGCTTCTTGCTTCAATATATGTTTAGCTCTTTGTTTCGTCAGAGGACTTTTAAAGTAAAATATCCCATCCATTACTAATCTGTAGTTGAGCTGATACCATTGTCTGTTTATACCATTTCTTCATGTACTGTCGTCCTCTTGGGGGGATGATGCATTTCCTAAAGTTTCTGTTTTTTCAATTTCAATATCAGGTTCACATCTAAATACAAAATAGCAGCAGTTAGGCTAAATGCGCCCCTGGAGGTAATTTCTGGTAAACTTTGCCAATGCCCCACTGGTGTTAAATTATAGTCGAGAGTCTTGCAAAAGCTTCCTGTCAGCCAAAAGGAAAGTCTCTAAAAGTTATCCCTCTGTTCACTGGAGACAAATCAGACTAAAGACGCCCACTGGGAGAGTCGCAGCATGGATGTCCCAAACCCAAGGAGGTGTCTCAGCTGTGCCTCATGCACCAGTTTCAAACGTTTTGATGAGCTTCACATATCCTTCTTAGTTATTGAAAGTAAATGTTTTTCTAAACTGTCGATGCAGACAGACAATCACTCGTAACCAGCAGCATGGAGTCCCACAAATGGGCCATTTCAGTGACATCGCCGCACAACCCTGCAGTGAGTGCTGCAACGCCTGTTGTGGTGAATGCAGCCTCAAAAAGAGTCTCAGCAAGACTCAAATTGCAGTTGCACCGTTTTTATGTGGAGTCTCATTACTTCAGTGTTCTGCCACTTCATTTTTTCTTTCCCCTCGTCTTCTTCTTCTCCACCACAGATGGAGAATGGCCCTCATGCACCAATGTACCAGCTCCTCAACCTCTTTGCCTATGGAACCTACTGTGACTACAAAGGTATTGCAGTGGCAGCACAGTGTAAATAAGTAATGGGGCATCCCTGCAACTCTTTATTATTAGCTGTATTTTCTTTGTTGCGAAGCAGGTACCCTGACGCATGTTTTACACCCTCACCTGAGACACTGCAGGCGGGTTATTACAAACACATTTACTCCTGTGCTTTTATCTGTATGGGAAACCTTTCCTGGCCCTGACACGCAACACCCAAGTGTTCTGATTGGCTGATGATTGTCTGTGTTGCAGCAGTGCTCTCACAAATGGGCAGTAAACTAATCTTTTGTGAATTTGCCGTCTGTGTAATGCATCGAGAGGCTTCAACGAGAAGTGGAATGTTAATTATTTCAAATTTTATGCTGAACATCAACCAATAGCCTGGACAAAAAAATTAGCCTACTTTATTGTTCCTTTCCCTTTGGAGTCACGCCGACAGGAAACACATTCACTTTCATAGGGCTGTGTGGTGAAGCCCTCAGAGGAGCTGTCAGCTGCTTTCTCTGAGGGTGTGAGTCCCGTCACCAGGGGAGCATAGCAACAGGACACACAGTCGCTCGGGACCGATTTCCTCCCGATTTCCTCCCGATTTCCTCCCGACTATGTTCTCAGGCTGCTTAGAGCCCCACACTTACCTGCGTGTCCCTGCGTAACGTTACACTTCAAAGTAATAAGTAGTGCCTCGGTGATGTGTGACCCTCTTCAAGTGACACTTCCACACTACTCTGGTACATTTTTCCCATTGTGTCTCTTTTTGACTATTTCCTGTTCTTGTGTGCTGCTGCAGAGAGAGCTGCCTCTCTTCCCGAGTTGACCCCCGCTCAGAGAAATAAACTCCGTCATCTGTCCATCATCAGTCTGGCATCCAACCTCAAGGTACTGGTTCATTCTTTTCACTGCAGTTTAAACAGCAACATGCAGATTCATTGTGTAATGTTGTGTTCGCCTCAAAAATAGAAAACATGTATACTTTCTGCAGCCACCTTTGCTGTCGGCTTCGCAGAGCAAGATGTCAGTGCTGTGTTAATAATGCTGCTGCTTTCAAATATGGCCACGTAATCCACCTTTTTTTTTTTTTTTTTGTGTTTAGGTTTGCTGTGAATTTACAAAGGGACAGATCATGAGAAGCTCACTTTTCAGTGTACAAATACACAACACACACACAACAAAAACTGTAAACAACGAAGTTGTTCAGTTTTTTTTTTATATTATTTATATGTAAATCGTATGAGTTATGTCTACCTGAGCAGAAAACCAAGTCTCTCTCTCCCTTCTGTGTTGTTATCATGGAACCTGAAAATTAACTGGATATGTCCCTTTAAACTTGTGGCTGTTTCATATCAGCTCAATAAAAATGACAGAAACCAAAAATCCTTTCAGTCTCAAGCTTCTCAAGAAAGAGTTACCAGCACAGCCGCTACTGCTCATTTCATATTGGACTTCTTACCCCTCCCTCCATGTGCATGATGAAGTATATTTAATGTTCTTTTATTAAGGCATATTTAACTCGCTCCTGCCAACCGTTGTGCACATCTCCTGCCCTTTTCTTTCTCTGCTCCCGATAAATAATTGATTCATTATTCTCACCAGCGCTGTCCTTTTTTTAATTTTATAAACTTAATCTCACTTTCTACTATCATTGCTCCTTTCACTCCTGACCTTGTTTTTTTACTGTCACTGCTTTCCCCCGCATGTAGGCGTGGACTCTCTAATTGGCCAGTGAAGGATTGCTAAATTTAAAACGGTCCTTTCACCTTTCTCTGGCAGTGACATTTAGACAAATAGGCAATTTTACTGTAACATTTTGTATCATTTCCCATCAAACCATTAAAGCGGAATCAAATTATCTGTCTTTATACCTTAGATAAAAAAAGAAGATAAAATGTTAAGTGTCCATCTCTTTTTTTTACCTTCAGTGCCTGCCGTACTCGCTGCTTCTGCAGCAGCTCGAGCTGAAGAATGTGAGGGAGCTGGAGGACCTGCTGATAGACGCCGTGTACTGCGATATCATCCAGGGCAAGCTGGACCAGAGGAACCAGCAGGTGGAGGTAGACTGCAGCGTGGGTCGTGACCTCGGGCCCAACGAGCTGCCAAACATAGTCAACACGCTGCAGGAGTGGTCAGCATCCCCTCTGTGGGCCTGTGCACACACATTGTTATGTCTCAGTTATCAGATTTCTAACTCCATCTCTCTCTCTCTCTCTCAGGTGCACAGGCTGTGAGACAGTGCTGTGTGGTATTGAAGAGCAGGTCTCGAGGGCGAACCAATACAGAGAGAGCCAGTTAAAGGTCAAAGTCCAAGTGGAAACGGAGGTTAGTCCTTCATCTCGTCAGCCTACAGTTTTTTTCCACCCAGTAAATCCAGTAAATGTGACTTCCCCTTCAGCATCTGTTTATGCTTCCAGCCTCCTGTGGTCTTTTAGTTTTCTTACTGACTGCATATTTCTTTTTTGTGCATTTTGTTTGAGGGTAAGCTCATACTGCAGCGTGTTCATGAACACATTAAAGTATGAACATGCTTCTGTATGAATGTATCCACAAACCTGACGAGTGTTATACAACCAGTGTTACTGTGATATGATTACATTCCCCAGCAATGAGTCGTGAAATGCTAAGTTCAGCTGCGCTGCTGCTTTGCCAGAAAATGAATTGTGTTTTGCGCAAAGTAAGGTTATGTTGTGTCGAGGCGAAACGCGGCAGGTCAGTTTGCATCACGTCAACTTTCAGGTAAATATCCCCTCGGCACATATGTGACTGAGCTGAGGAAGAGACGGACCGGTTAGGTTTAATATTTTTAACCCTCAGTTGAAATTTTTATTTTAAAGGCAGAGCGCAAGACACGAGGCACACAGACTGCGTGGCGGTCGCCTCTTTCTATTCTGGCTAAAGCGTAACGTGTGAAACCGGCTGGGGGAGGGAGGATATCGATCAGCAGGTGGGGGATTTTAATTAATTTCTTAGCCAGTCACATAACTGGTCTCATGGTGAATCAAATAATCTATGACCAGACGTCTCCTTCTGTAAACGAGCAGAATGGTGAGTTATAACCAACCAGTGGGGCAGCAATAGTATTTTAGTATTATAACTAGTAACATAACTGATAACCTTGAAAGCAAGTAATATTATTTTATTTATTATTATACAAAAGAAAATAAGTAACAAGTATTTTCCTGAGTAACTGTTCCAACACTAAATGAAACTTTAACTCACCCCCCCTCTGTAATTTTGAATCCATCTTTCAGGTCTCAAACCTCCAGAAAACATTAAAGGCCAGCGCTGCCTCTCCGTCGTCAGGCCCCGCCCCCGCTGGAGCCGCCTCCAATCAGGATGCAGATCAGCCTGCAGAGCCACGAGACCCCGCATCCTCTCAGGAACCACGACAACCAGGCAAAAAAAGTTCAAAGGTGAAAGGGTGAGTACCGTGATGCAACCTTTTGAACTGGCAGCGTCGAAGTGCGTGGCGACACACACAGACACACACAGACACACACACGCATGACTGGAGTTACGGCCTTCTGAATAAAACGGTCAGTTTGCATAGAGATTGCGTTCATAAAGCATGGCCCAGAAATTGAACACATAAAATGTGTTCGGCCATGTAGAATAATTGACTGAAAATTGGTTTAGTCCGAATTGTTGGTAAATCAAGGGGGGGGGGGGGTTCCAGTAACAAATGCTATTTATTAGCCATTCCTCAACAACAGCAAAAAGGAAAGCTGCCGGTGTCGTTTTCTTCCATCACATTTCTTTTATTGCTTCTTTTGTTTTGTTAAAAAACGTTGGTACCGTGGTTTTTGAAAAGTGCTTTATAATTACAAACGCAGCATGACGAAGACAAGAGAGGGAGAGGAATTTAACACAGAACCGCTATGTTTCTATTTTTTCAATCAACATTAAAAAGCCAGCTGCCGTTGTAAGTGGTTAGTGTGGACGTGTGTCTGCATGAAGTAGCTTTATTATCACATCAGTGTTTTGCAGAAGTCTGCTCACCCTGCTTTCAGGGACTCTTCCTGCTCTGCTCCCATCCGGCCCAATTACCGATGGCTAATTCCACATCTGTCCTGGATTGTAAAATGTCACTGGATGCACAGATGCCCCACGTGCTCTCCTGAAGGAGCCGCCGCCCCCTCCAGTGATCCAAAGAGACGCTCCGCTCGTCTGCTGGTTATGTTGTTGCCGTCGAACAGAAAGCAGTGATTATTTTTCTCGTATTTGGATGAAGCTTTGAGCTCTATAATTTTCATCACTCAGCACTGCACTTCATTCAAATGAAGATCCACTTGAAATCCGAATTAATGATGGCGTAACCTCAATCCTCGAATTAAAAATGAGTTTTGACACTTTCTTTATGAAGCTATTAAAAGGACGCGACATAGCGCAGCGATTATTATTAGGAATAGGTTCTTTGCTGAATTTCTTTTTCATTTGTCGGAAATAGAAAATCCGCTGAAATCAATTCCGATGCCAAAATACTGCCATTAGTTATCACAAAGACACCGTTGCACCGAGGTTGCATCAGTAATATGCTTGTTTAGTCGTGCAAGTGGAAAGTAAACATGTAAATCATGTCGGTACGACGATAAATCCCCATGTGCCGGTGCAGTGGTTCACTCTGTTTCTCCCCGTCAGGCTGCGCGGCAGTGGGAAGATCTGGTCCAAGTCCAACTGAAAACAAGAGACTGAGACGTGGAGACGAGGCACTGAAGGACACTATCACTGATCGACGGACATGATGGACAAAAAGATGTTCATGGACTCCCCTGTCACACACACACACACACACACACACACACAATAAAATCAGGAAGCTTCATGGGAAGTTTTCTTGTCACCCAATCTCACCTTGACGGATTCAGAAACACACCGGCTGATGGAAAAATAGTTGATGGTCGAGGACCGTCAGTGTACACACACACACACACACACATATACATATACACACACACACACATACGTGTCACTTGTAATCCAGACCATGAAGACAGATCAGTCTGCAGCAGGAGTCGGTTGCCTTTGAGCTGAAGCGGGATCCGTGTATTCGATGTGTAAGTGTGTATCATTATTGGTTTAAGAACTTTGTTTTTTTGTTTTGGATTCATTCTATGTTGCTTTGTATGTTTTTCTCTCTGCTGAATTGAGACATGTATAAAATCAGAATATAAATTGTCGGGAAATAAAACAACGCCCTGTACTTACTTACCCTGACTCACTCATTAATGACTGTCAACTTCTTTCATTAAATGCACTTCAAAGTGCATCTGGAGGGTGCTCAGCTAAATGTTAGCTCGCAGAAGGGGGCTACCCGTTAGGGGGTCAAGCCATTAATTAGGGCACGTCCCTAAAGAGACTAATGTATTATAGAGCTGAGGCTTCCCCCTGTGCGCAACCAGCATGGCTACATACACACCAAGCGCATTCATATTTCATACGCGGGTGTTTTGCCCAGAGCTTCTAGTTCAATGTCAAAAATTGCCAGCCACCCTCGTACCTCCACCACGCCGTGAGGATTGCCTCCATGGCGCCTGCTCCACCCGTCACTCACTCTTTATTCTGTTTCCTCTAATTCTCCACTATTTAGCCTGCGTGACATTAATGATGGCAATAATCTGACCAGCAGCAGCAGCAGCGAGAGGGAAATAGACGACAGGGAAATGATGGTCCTGTTTCATTTAACCCTGCATATTTCTCTACAAATCCCATCCCACCTCTATAAATAGGGCTGTTAATTCCAGGCAGTGTGATTGAGTCTCATTGGTTCACAGTTGTTTTTCTGCCAGATTGAAGCTGTGATTTCTAACAGCTGTTCACCCCTCAAGTGTTTGTTAGTGACAGGGTGAGCTGGCCCACGTGTAATGTTGAGAGCCGTGGCAGGTGAGTCATGTGTTATTATGCAGCGCGTGAGCGATGACTCCGCAGACGTGAGTTCACACCTAACTTCTGCATTAGTGGTTGTCGTTCGTCCGCCAAGGTTCCAGATTCCTGCACCGTCTGCTGGTTTGCGTCTCATAACTAGACGGTCATTAACATTTCTGAGTTGGAACAAAAGCAATCAATCGATTTGATTGATCAGTAAAATGCCCGCAGGAGATGGAAACGGTCGCTGTGCAGCCGACTGGTGGAGAATGGCCTGGTTGTATTGACATTTGTTTGAATAACGGTACACAGAGGTAATTATTGCTTAGCATGCTGTTAATATTTCAGAAGCGAGAGGAATCCATATGAGGTGAGGAGATAAGGAAAAGCTTCAGACACAAGCGGTCTCCTGATTCTTCGGCCTCCTTCTCAGCTGCTCCTCACGAGTAAAAACATGATTGGCACACACAGTTATTTTTAATGCCAAGCTCGTGGTTCAAAATCAATGCAAGCCGGTGGACCAATTGTTCACTTCAGGGAGAAAAAGATAAAGATACACAGGGAGCTATTAAAAAGCACATTGTTAGCGTTGTCCTTCCCGTATAAGTCACACAGCTCCAGGGGACTTCATTCAACATGCATAGAAATAAACACATAGACGCAGCGCTAAAACGACAGTGTTGAGTCTTTATTGAACTTCCATGGTACAGAAAGACCACATTTCTACAGGAATGCTACTAAAAATTCACAAGACTAGATATCTGGAGGATAGCATGAGCCACGCATGACGCCACCAGCACTATGTCTGTATGTCTGTAGTGGAAATATGTGTAAGTAAGTGCATGTCTCGAAGCTGCTTAGAAAAGTTGGCAAACAAACTGACATTTGGCTTTGAAAGGTTGGATAAGACACCACTGATAGATAAAATAGACATTTATAAATAACAGATTTGAAGCTACTCTCACAGGTCTTTCTTTCTCTGTACATGCAGATTCACTGGAGACAGAGATGATGCTCCTTGATGTACTGCTTTCCTTTGGTGCACCCAAGACAGTTGATATACTGTGACTTGAAAAGTGATATGAAGGGAAATGATGGTGGTTTTATCTTCCAGATTAAGATACTTGGCTGTCAGGTGGGGGGAAAAATCCTTTTCGTGGTAACATCAGTCCTTTGATCACGCGTACAGTTCAAAGATGGTCATTTCCATGACAACATCAATCTGTCTTTGTTGTGCTCCACCGAAAACCATTTGGGAGTCATTGATTTTCAACACTAATGCATCCATCCATTCCCGCTCTGAATATTTTCCTCCACTGGAAGTACTAATATGTTAACACACGTCTGACACAGTCCAGCAGGAACAGAGGGCGCTCACGAAGACGTGAACATCAGCCAGAAAACATACCATGAGGAAAACCTCAAACAAAACAGACTCCTCTACACACTGCAGAGGGAAAAAGCCACACTATTTGCATTCCAGGCGCCCAAAGCGGGGAATAAACATCAGTTTTTGGAGCGTGACATGTTAAACACATTGCCTGTTGGCTACAATCGTGCCAAACAGCTTTGTGAAATACCCCGTTCAGTGTGTGGAGATGCTGAGAATGGCTTTTTAACCATTTGTGAACCAGATACAAGCCTGCTGAACTGAGCTCGATTTGAGTGAAAATATGAAAGAACAAAGAGCTATGATGAGAATGAATACTGAACAGCTTCACATGTGCAGCAGTATCACTGTTGTGGGGGCGCAGGTTATGAATTTGTGGTGTCATGGGATGTCGCAGGTCTGTTAAACTGCTTGTTTGTGAATTAGTCATGGCGGGTCGAAGAGCAGAGCAGTTGGTTGGCTTGACAGATCCCGGGGCCATACGGGGGGGGGGGGGGGGTGACAGGGAGCAGGTTACAGCGACGCATGAGCCACAGGAAAGACATTTATACCAAACACCGAGGAGGGAGGGAGGGAGGGAGGGAGGGAGCTGCAGGGAGATGTGTTTGGGTTTTTCACCTCGGGGAGCCCCAGGTGTTTTGCGATGGCTGGATACCTGGGACCTCTTGATTCAATTCACAGTTTCAGAGAAAATAAAGAACGCTGCAGGCACACCCTCTGGTCGTGTTGATGTTCCTCTTCAGGCCCGGAAGAAATGTCTACCGTTTGGAAAAACAGTCACCTCAGATGTTCACAACTGGGATCCTGACACAACAAGAGACACAGAGAAGAAGAGTGAGAGAAAACAAAAGGGACTGAAAGGAGGTGGTGGGAAGCTTCGGGAAGTCTGAGGATGGGAGCGGAGGGAGCGGAGGAGAGGAGCAGGGAGGCCCGAAGCTGGAAAATTGGTGTACACCCAAACGGAAAGCTGCATCGCAGGAGACTGAGAGGGTGGCGAGGAGAAGAGACTGAAGAGAAGGAGGAAGAGGAGGACGGTGGAGGAAAAGCTGATGGGGGGGGTGAGGAAATGAGCGGGAGCACTAGAGTAATTATTCTGATTTAGATTAACTTTGAATACCCTCAAATAAAAGCATCATTTCATGGCCAGTGACTGGGGCCCAGTATGACTCATGTGTAGAGGGAGTTTAACACACTGAAACATCTTACATCAGAAACACTCCAGGCTGAATCCTCCTCAGAGAGGACCACTACTCCATGTGCATCCTTATAAAACAGAACAAGTAGTAATGCTGCTTCACACACACAAAGGAGCACACTGGCATGTTGAAACTCAAACATGCACATAAGACTCTAAGACTAAGACACACACTTTGAAGAATGTGGAGAGCTGGTAAAACGACTCATTACCTCTCCCTGTCGGTGAAGGAGGAGGAGGAGGTGCTGTGCAACGTCTGCCGGCTGTCCTCCGAAGCGAGGGAACGAGGGAGCGCGAGGGAGAGTGGGGGGGCCACGCCACGAGAAAGAGGGGCTGGGTGCTGGGAACAGCTGTGATCGTAACTGGGAAGAAAGGTTGACACAGATGGGGAAGATGGGGAGAGGGGATGGAGGGAGGCGAGAAAATTGGGGGAGACTCGTGGAATAGGGATAGAGGGGTAAAGGGGAGTTGGTGAAGGGGGGAGACAAATGAAATGGCACACAATCCAGATGGAAGGATTGGAAAAGAGACCAAGAAGAAGAAAGAGAGGAGTAGAAGCCAAGAAGAAATGACTCAAAGAAAGTTGGAGGTTTAGAGAGACAGATAACAGTAAAAGGAGGTTAGAGAGGGAGCAGGAGATGGTAGAGAAGGGTGGAATTAAGGGAGACGGACAGAGACACAGATAGAAGGAGAAAGGGCAGAGGGAGGAGAGACAGAGAAACAGAGATCAGTCGAGCCATTTAGCATCAGTGAACACATTACTCTGCCACTGTGTGAGAGAATTAGTGCACTCATCGGACTCATTAAAACCCTGTCGGCTGAGGGTCGCAGGGGGGAGAGCGAGAAAAGGAGGAAGGAGGCCGGCACTGTGCGACGGGGGAGGGGAGGGAGACAGGAGGGGTGAGGGGCGAAGGATGCAACAAGGTTACGGAACGGACAGAGGGGCGACGCATCACACAGCCATTGTTTCAGAGAGGAAGGTGAAGGCCGAGAGCCACAAGTTCACGCTCGAGACGCACAACAAAGCTGTTCTTGTCGCCATCAAAGCCATCCGGCACCCTCATCTTCCCTCAGTAACACCTGTTCTGGCTACACACACACACACACACGCACATATATACACACAAACATCGTCACGCTTGATAACATTAGTCACACTCACGGTTTTAGGGCTTAGAAAATCACTGAGCACATATGCCGCTCTGCTATAATCAGAATGAACTGGACGATGGCCAATTCCCACTATAGGCTACCATTTCAGTCCATCTGTACCCTCTCTCTCCCGTTCATGTCGCGGCCCTCTCTCCATCTGACACATGGCGTTATTTACACATTTATGACACTGAAGCACAAGAGAGGGGCTGCTGCCATGTCTCCAGCCTTGAATCTTTTGTCGGGCCACTTTGGATCCACCAGCAATGGGAGGTGTTGGGGGCCGCTGAGGTAAATTATCGAAACAACGGCGAAGGCAAGTCTCGGGAACAGAGAGAAAAAGGGGTTTATCGTGTATCAGCTCACAGCAAGCTGGAGGATTATCTATGGATCAGCAGTGGGACTGGCGGTGTTGGGAGAGATAGGAGACTGGTGACGGAGATAAGAGGAGTACCAGCTGTGCAAAGACAGGCGGCGTTAGAGCAAGCCAATGGCGGCAACTGGAGGTAAGCGAAGAACACGAAGAAAGAAGGGAAACACAGGTATTCAGAGGCAGGAGAAAAACAACCCTGAGGGCTGATGGGAAGGAGGCCGAAGTGGGAGGAGGGAGTGAGGGGTAGAAAGAGAGCGAGCGGAGATAATGTAGGGAGGAGGGAGCAAAACACATTTTAAAGGGACAGTTCATTTATATTTCCCCTTACTTATTTATCAGTCGACATCGGTAATAAAATAAATCAATTCACAACAAGGTATGTGGGTTCTCTTCATGGACTGCGTCACGATTCCCAGAGAGAGACATTGCTGTTTATACTGGCGCTATCCTCCCATATAGAGAGGAGGCAGACATCTCGACCGCTGATACAAATATGATTTCTATGATTCATTTTTGGTTGAACTTTCCCTAACAAATTATCCTGATTCAGGCAATGAAATGAAACAATCATGATGCAATCGACACGTGGGTAAGATGCTCAGACAGCAGCATTACAGGAAGGAGGATAGTGAACGTATAAATGGGTGAGAAAAGATTGACAACAAAAGGAGTGAGAGATGGAGGGAGTGGGCAAATGAACGAGGTGATATTGGTTTGATCAGCAAAGCGTGGAAGTGCTCCACTGCCTCACATCGACGGCCCCCCTTCACAGCTAATGGTCATGTGTGCAGCGAGCCCTTCATACGAGGCCGGAGCAGATAACGCACACAGACCCCCCCCCCCCACACACACACACACACCTTGTGGTACAATGCTCCGAGAGGCTTAAGGCCGGTGACTCCGTGTTATTGCTGAAGCCTGTAAGGCAGCAGATCTGTTTTTGTTTCCAGTTCCATCCTAATGGTTATAGTCAATGTGTAATCATTGCATCTCTAATTGAACCAAATGACACATCTGGGCCAACTGTGACTTTTAGGAACACAAGTGTTGTTAATAAAGTCATTAGTCAGCTATTACTCGGCTCTCTGTTTAGGGAGGAATTATGTCATCGTGGGCTCGGGGGTTACACAGGACAGACAAGCCGACATGCAAACACACAACTATCTGCACTAAATCCCGACACATCTGGCACAATCCATCAATGTGTATCTTCACCCATCAGCGGGCAGAGAGGGGTAAGTCTTCAATGTTCCAGTGTAAAACAAACAAATACAAATCTCTTCAAGCTCCAGTTTTCAAAACACATGATACTTCAATCTCTCAACAGTTATGCACAGCCTTGACTAATCTCCAAATCAGCTGTTCACAAAGCAGTTCACCACTCAAAACTAAGCTGTGTCAACGAAAGACGAGTGCCCTCAAGATCATTTCAAAACTAAAGAAGTACAATTATCACGCAATTAACAAGATAAAATGCAACAAATTTGACTAAATTGTTAACTAAGAATCCCAATTGTCATCTCAAAATCATCTCACGACCCTTTAGGGGGGAACCTCTGTTTTTAAGCAATATATAATCACTCTCAACACATCTCTGCTTTACACTATTGTTAAAGAAAATGTAATCCAGGAGGTCTACAAATGCTTTCAGACACAGCGAGCAATTCAGAAACACAAAATGCCGAGGCATCTTGTGTTGAAGCTCAAACCGGAGCGCTGCGTCTCGCTGTGAATACATTTTATAATCCACAACTTTTACAATAAACATCAAGAGAACCAGTGCTGCTCCCCTGCTGTGGGAGAGGGGTCCCATGCAGGGAGAGATTGCTAAACATTCACCCTTATTCAGCAATGTCCACTTCATATCTATATGGCCACATGGACACACACACAGAAATATGCATATGCAGTCCAATCGCACACACTCTCTCACACACACACACACACACACACACACACACACACACACACACACACACACACACACACACACACACACACACACACACACACACACACACACACACACACACACACACACACACACACACACACACACACACACACACACACACACACAATATTTTGGAGATTCCTACCAGAGTTTGGCTGTAATGACGACTGCAGTCAGGATGAGCAGCAAGGAGATGGTCAAGGTGACGTAGAACTGAGGGTCCACTGTAACACACGCACACACACACACACACACACACGTGCAATTACTAATCTCAGACCCTGACCATGTATAATTGTATCCAGAGCCAAAGAAGAGATCACTAAAACCAGCTGAAACGTCACACTGAAGGTGCGAGACACCGTCCTCTATGCTCCTCCAACTACATCACAAATCCGACGATGTCTTGTTTGTTGCATTTTGACAGCGGCTAGTTCCTCCCTGAGAGTGATGAGAACTTTATTCGGCATTCCCCGCCGCAGACACAGCCGGCGGGTCACACGGCAGCCTTCACACTGGCGACAGCTAATTCCCTGGAGGGCTCGAGGCGTGTGTGTGTGTTCACATGGGCTTTGGCTCATGGCTATCTTTATTTAGAAATCCATCATGTGCGTCTCCGGATGCCCACCTTCCTCAGGCTCCGTCTCCTCCGCCTTCGTCCCTCCGTCCTCCACTCCTTCCAGGTCCTTGGACTCCAGCGGCGCCTCCTCTCGGGGCTGCATGCTGGCTGGCCAGTTGGACTTGGTGGTGCTGGCCTCCTGTTGATTCCCATGCTGGTGCAGGGGGTCGGTTTCCTGGCTGGAGAGGAAGTGATAGGTCTCGTCCTCCAGAGGCTGCGTGGGACCCCAGACCACCGCCCACAGAGGCGTGGGTGTGACCTGGGCTGTGACGGACAGCTGGACAGACAGGGCGTCCGCCTGCTCCTCGCCCTCACTATTGTCACGGTTACAGGTGGAGGGCTGTGTCACCAGAGCAACCAGGAGGATGGAGACGAGGAAGCGGAGGGCAGTCAGTCGTGCGACAGGAGAGATGGAGCTGGAAGAGAAGTGGAGGAGAAAGAATGAGAGGTGGTGGACTGACAGATAAGTTATCTACGGAATTATATTGTCCACAGACACAACCTCGTCAGCTCTGAAATGGATTATTGTGCCGGTCATCACTCAGCATGACATTTCAAGCATCAGCATCCCCACACGTCCTTTCTTCACCTCAGTAAATATCCATCTTACCATCTCTCCATCGCTTCGCTCTGTTCACTGAGACTCCGCTCCTCCGATCATCTCTCTCTGTAAGAAAGGACAGAGGGGCAAGAGAGTGGGGGAGAGAGAGAGCGAGAGAGCGAAAGGAGGAGGGTCTAGCTTTTCTTCTTCTTTTATGTTGCCAGATAAAAAACATGTAGGCACCAGCTGGAGTATTGGCAGAAAGCCAACTCTGTCATGTTTACAAAAAAGAAGAAGAAAAAGAAGCACAAAAACTCTCCTGGGCTTTTGCATCTTACGCTCAATTATGCGCCACATGTTGAAACAGAATCCACATCTGCATTTAAAAACACCCAGAAGTAAATACTCATTGCCCTTTCTGCGCTCTCACACACACACATGTACAGTGCACACACACCTGAACATGTAGACACCAGCATATTAATCATCATTAGAAGCGTCATGCATGGAGCCAACACTTTGGGAGGCGAAAGGCAACTTCCTCTCCAGAACTGATGCCGAAATGCCACAGAAATGTCACTTAGAAACACACACGAGCAGACGGACACAAACACACACTCCGACACATATCAGTTATCGTGCCTACCTCTGGCAGTGAAGAGAGGGAATGAGAGAGAGAGAGAGAGAGAGAGAGAGAGAGAGAAGGGGAGATAGAGAGAGCAAGTGAGAAAAAAAGCATCGGTTGCCTTAGCGACTGAGACATGTAGAGTCTGCTAGAGTAAGAGAGGGGAGAGAGAGAGAGATGTAGGGAGGGCAAGAGACTGTAGGAAAGATTTAAATGCTAATTATGTGTTTTTTTTAAATGGTTCAATTAAATGGACGCCGAGGAAAATAAATTATTTTTGACGAGGCAAACAGAAATGACACTGAGGAAGACAGTGGTTAGCTCATTTTAGAGGCAGGAGGTTGAAGAAAACTCTTCAATTAAGGACACCCCAGACAGCAAAGAGGAGGAGGAGGAGGAGGAGGAGGAGGAGGAGGAGGAGGAAGGAACGGGGGGAATAAAGGTTGAATAACATTTTATTTACATTTATTTATACAGGTGGCGCCGGCAGAGTGGAGCGACGGACTGGTGTCTGAAGAAGAGGCAGGGTCACATTGAAATAAAATAAAGAGACAACAAGTGAGGCAAATGTAGAGGCGAGAGTCACAAGGTGACAGCTTTATTGTATGTGGAAATAATATTTACAGAGAAAACAATCTGCCTATCACTCACACTTAACACACTCCAGCCATATGCCCCCCCCCTCCAACACCCTCACTGTCACACTTCACTCCCCTGCCCCCTCCCTCTCATGTCCTCCTCACGGCTGCAGGCCGTGGTCCTCAGCATGAGAAACCAGCACTCACTGGAGAACGCAGCGAAACCACGAGCCGGACTCGACATCCTTTGCGCCGCCCGACCGGCTGTCCTTTGCTTCACCGTCATCATCATCCTCGTAATCTACATTTGACAAGGAGGTCATGAGGATTCACCACAACATGCAAAATGAGAGTGAAATCTGAAATTTCGTGGTTACTCATTAGGCGTGCCCGTCAGTAAATGAAGACATGAGGACGTGTGAGATTGCGTCGCGTGTGTCTGTACCGTCAGTCTCCTCGTCATCCTCCGTGTCCTCCTCTGACTCCAGAAAACACGACTCCAACATACTGTCCTTCGCGGTGACATCACCCCTATAACAGTCACACCCGCAATAATTAAACACCATATCAATAGAGGTGCGTGTCGAAAATATGTTGTCTTCATTAGCACCTCATAAATCCCTGTATAGCTTAATAATTAGCAGAGCAGTTGACCTTGGAAGAAATATGCAAATAAAAAATATATAATTGAGCATTTTAGATTAAAATAGTTTAAACTGAGTGGTGTTGACGTGAACTGTGCCCACCTCTGCTTCCCAGAACTGGGGAGCTGCTCCCAGACGATGAGGTCGCGACCTCCAGTGACCCACCGGTGGTCTCCGCTCCCTGTGGTCCACGCTGCAAAGCAGAGGATTCTGGGAGCATCGGGCCAGGTCAGAGAGACGAGGTACCGACACTGAGGCACAGAGAACACTAGCGGGAGGAGAGGGAGATGGAGGAAATGGGGGTCAACACAGGAAAAATAACTGCTTTGGATTCGGTCTCAAGCCCTCCATGTGCTTTCTCTCTCTCTTCGTGGAGCGAGCTACTTGTGGTTGCTCGCGGTTTACTCGGCGACTCACAGTTAAGCGAGCTCTCTCCATTCGCTAGATCATAGCAGGAGCCAATTAGGAGGCCCCCTGTCTGGTGAACGCAATCTGTTATCCCGGTGATGCTGTTGTGATTGGTCAGCCTGGAACTGGTTCCTGTGATAATTGGACAGATGTTAGGTGGAAAGATTATGCAAATGTACTTCATCTATTTTCAACACACACACACACAGTCTGCCCATTCCAGAGCTCACCGGTCCTCCAGTGCAGGATCTTGAGCCAGGCTCGACCGTAAGCCAGGAACGCCCTGTCTCCCCGTGGGCTGAGTGTCAGACGCCCGCCTGCCCCCCCCCCGCAGCCCGTCACCTCTTCGCCCCAGTGGTGCAGCAGCCTCAGGGGGTCTCGATCCGACCACCGGTTCTCCCACACGGATACCCCTCCCTCGGCCGAGCCGCTGAATACCAGTGGACCCTGAGTCTGTGGAGGGCACAGGAGACATGGTTGTCATGGTGATCTCTGTCTTTACTCAGTGTGTGTCTGTGTGTGCGTAACTGTTTGTGAGAGAGAGAGAGAGATAAACAGAAAAAGGGAGAGTGATTGTACGTATGTATGTTTGTGCGAACTGTTTCTAAATGTACATTTCCAAGTCGCTGTTGGTTATAAATGGATCGTGTGCTGTGCATGATAAACAACAGAGAGGAGGACAACGATGCGCTGCGCTTTAATGCTTTCGGCATATTTTGATGATTACAAATTGAAGAAGAAAAAAATATGTACAGTATGCTTTCTAAAATTGGTTGAGCTCCAAACAAATATCTTTGATTTCCATTTGAAAGCAATAAATAAGGAACGCTTCTGTGAGGATAAGAGTGTAGAAATATAACCGTTTGATTTTCTGAGGAGGGGCTTTTTCACAAATTAGAAAAAAATAAAGGGTTTTAATTCTTTGGACAGCTTCTCCAGGGAAAGAAGCATCGGCATACTTTTAGCGTCAGCCTTTAAAAACACAAAAACAGCTCGAGCAGTCTCGGCGTGGACAGCACATCACGGCCCGTCGGGGAGCGCCCCACCCACCTGGATGGAAGTGACTGCTTCCTGGTGAGCGTTGATTGACTGGCAGTTTTCGAAAGTGTGCCAGCTCCAGGCTTGAACTTTCCCCCCGTCTGAGGGGTGGCAGAGCGTGAGGTTAACACGTGCTGACAGCCGGCTGGCGGCCATTATTGTTGGTCACGCTCGACCCACCTGAGCCTGACGGCCTAATTTGTGTGCCCCTATCTCTCGATTCAGCCCACTAGCACTGCGCTACACGCAATAACAGATGATGATGATGATGATGCCGACAGGTACAGAAGTCTAACTGCAATTATTCACTTCACTGTGTCGGTATTTTTCTGCACAAAAACCCACCTGATCCGGTGATAATGTAGCCGTCTTCCTCTGGCACAAAGCAGAGTGCAGTCACAGCGTTAAACGTGTAGAGAGACTTCACACACTGCCCTGGAGGGAACAGCAAAATACTAATTTCATTGACAGCACACAGACCACCAGTCACACAGGCATTCATTGGTTATGAGGCACACTCAGACACAGTTCCCAGACAGAGCCCAGAGGCTCAGTCTACCTTAATATATACAGTGTGTATATGTATGTGTGTGTATGTGTGTGTGTGAGCGTGTGTGTGTGTGTGTGTGTGTGTGTGGTTAAGCGTACCAATGCTCAGGGCCCAGATCTTCACATAGCAGTCTGCCGAGCCACTCAAAATAAACCTCTCCTTGTCAGACAAAGACAAGGACCGGGCTGGCAAGAGGGCAAACACAGACAGAAGAGCAGGAGGGGTCAGAAGAGGAGGAGGAGGAAGAAACGGGGATCAGAAAAAAGAGAGAGAGAGAGAAGATAACAAAAAGACTGAGCTGACAGGAAGCTGTAAATAAATGATGACGTTCAAAAAGAGATTGCAAGAAAGAGGCAAAACAAATACAACAACAAATAATTAGTCTTTGAACACAGTGTGACTGTGAGGTCGACTGAGCTGCATCATCTCTGCACTGCACTTCTCAACTTGGTATTTTAAGTAGAGGGAAGCAGGTGGCGAAGGAGTGTAGGAGGAGAGCCGGAGAGGCCGTTGGAGTTGAAGTGATGGAAGGAACCGCTGCAGACAGACGGTGAACTCTCTGAAGAGTCAGCTGAGGTTATCTCTCACCGGGGTTGATCTGATGAACTGCTCCTATAATTACCAGACTGCAGGACACAGGCACTACTCTCGCTGCACATGGACGGTTGTGTGAGTGTGTGTGTGTGTGTGTGTGTGTGTGTGTGTGTGTGTGTGTGCACGCGAGTCCTCACCGAGCCTCTTGCAGTACTCAGGGGGAGGCGCGGACAGACAGGTGACTCCACCAGAGTGACCCCCTAGGTTCTTCTGCTCCGTTGCCGTGGGAACATGCCACACCTTCACCGTTGTATCTCGGCTTCGAGGAGGAGGATGGACGGAGTGAGGAAGAGAGGATGCAGGAAGGGAGAAAAGGAGAAAACACGTTCAACGCTTAAACAGGCAAAGTTAAAAACCTTGAGACAGAAATTGAGAGATTTGCGCCCGAGGCATCGAGGCAGGGCAAGAAAAACAAACATGCCAGACAGCGGGGAGAGAGAGCGGGAGCATAGAGTGATAAATTAGGTGAAATATTCACTTTGCACATCCATTATGCAAATCGAGGCTCCATTCCTGCTTTACCTTCCAGAAACCACTAGGTTGTCAACAGCAACCACACAGGTGACGATGTCATTGTGACCCTCCAGCAACCTCAAGCGGAACTTTGCCTTCTCCCAGGACGATTTGAGGGATGCAAATTCAGCTTCTGCAAAGGAAAAGATTTGTCCAATTAGCACCGTTGACTCATCAGCGTCGCAGTTCGTTAATCTGCACAGTTCTTCAATATGGATTAGTCTGCCACTGCGACGCACGGGGCTATAATTCAGCATCCAGGGATGCAAAACGTGAGTCCTGCCTTCAGGGAAGCAAATGCAGCCTCTTGGTTTTAACTCTCGCCGCCACATGAGCTTATTAAGACTCCTCAAGGCTCCCACGTCTAATCAGATTTTAGCTGCCTGCGATAAACTGTGATGATTTGATTAATGAATCCAACCTTTCTGTCGCTGCTCCGCGTCAACGTCAGAGCGGCCTCCTGACACGTCTCTGTGACTTGGCTCTTTGGCCGGCTCCGTCCTGTCCTCCTGCCCGCTTATCTTTGCTCCGCTTCCTGTTTCCCTCTGCCTGGCAGCCGGCGTTGCTTTAGCTTTGGACGGCTCTTCTCCCTTCAGGATCTTGGAAGCCGGAGGCATTTGCGATGGACGGGCCTCTGGGGCATCCTCCCTGTGCCCGAGCAGAAACGTGAGGGTTGAATGAATAATCAAAAAGCATAGGCACATGGTTTACTTTGGGACGGGGGTACCAGCAGAACATCTCCAAGTCTCCCAGAGACAAAACCAAAACGTTTTAATGAGCCCATAGTCCTTGGAGGAATATGAGTGTTTCATTCAATTTGATGTCAATACATGTTTTCAGTGATCTGCACAAAGCCCTGAGGGGCTTTAATAGGGAGAATGACTTCCCTGAATGATGTTTACATTACACATTATGCATAGTGTATATTCTCATTTTATTAAAGCGTAGCCGTATTTGACCTCCAGTGTGTTTGGATAGAAATGCAAAAAAAAAGATCACAGGCTTCAAAGTAAATGTTGTTGCTTTTGAAGAATTATGTTTCTCTCCATCTGCCCCCTCTCGCTGCTGCCTCTCCCTCACTTCCTTACACTTGTCTTTTCATCTTCTCCTTTTTTCCGTCTCCCACAATCCCAAGAGTTTGCTCCAGGCCAGAAAGCTGCAGCTGAAGCTCAGCCAATCTGGAGCGCAGCTCCGCCTTCCTGGAGATCTAAAAGGGAAGAAGACACGAGATTGGTTGTGAACCAAACCACTAATCCACACGTTGTTTATATGCACAAACAACTTCCTCCGCCTGTCTTCATTTATGAGACTGCAACTGGCAACTGTTCATACTGACTGATTGTGATTATGAAATATGCATGAACGAATTCATCAGGCAGGTCAATTTGATATACTTTTCTGCGTTATAGGAGCACTTCACCAATTTAATTTATCTGGGTTTACAGAGGGCGCATTTCTTTAGTTTGAACATATTTTATTAAAAACCTCATTAGATAGTACAAGTCCTAGATTTAAATAACCCTGTTGGTATATTCGATATTAATACATTTTTAATAGAAAACAATATCAGCATCATTTCAATGATGTGAGTGTTCTGGTTTGAGCTTATTCGATACTGTTATTCACTTTATGTCGGACAAAAAGAGACAAATATACTTTAGATTTTCTGTATGTTCAACATTGGAAAATTGGCAATAAAGATGACTTTGACTTTGATTTTATACTATTTTGTACACTGTTGGGTAGTTTAGTGACATCATATTTCATAAACTCATCTTTTGTCTGACAAGTAACAAGTAACCATATTTGTCGGAAAAATGTAGTGATCGTAAAAAATTTAAATATTTACCTGTAAAATGTAGTTTTACCATTTAAATAAGCAAGTTAAGTAGAAATACTGCAATACTGAATTTAAGGACAGTACTTAAACGTATATGTACCACTACTTTATACATAAACATTTATGTCTGTTATTTATATGCGGAGATCATTATTTCTAATTATATTTTAAATTAAGGGTAGTCCTACTTTTAGGGGACCTATTTCAGTGTTTTTTTCTCATTTTAACAATCATTCTGATAAGTTGTGGCTCATTTCATAATATGCAATAAATTCAGACAAAGGAAAAGCAAAATTTTCACAGAAATAAATGATGGGTATGGAATGATCTTCAGATGTAGTGTGATTATTTATGTTCCTTTTTCCAATGAGGAAATGTAACAGTGCAGTATAGAAAGAAACTGTTGTAGGGCATGACAATAATTTATAAAATTACTGAGGCCCCTGAAGGTTCTGATATTTATGTTTTCTATGCACTCTGTTCAATGGGAGAGCTTTCATAGGGCGAAAGCTGTCATATCATTCATTACACCTCTTTCATAAATTCATGCTAATCCCATATGTTTCTTCTTTGTGGTGTTATCCCTAGTTTAAGACACCTTACTTCATAACGTTGTAGCCTCACAAATCAACATTAAAACGTCATCTTGATTTAACGGTGTGAGCTGGGCTCCAACGATATACTTTACTGTTGTGTGAATAAACAGCTACACTCTACTGAATAAATCAGCTGCTGAAGATGGATAATGTTTTATTTCATATGTTGACTTAATGTGTGTCTGAAGTCTGAACTGTAGTAAAAATCCTCCAGTCATAACCTGTGGTTACACATGAGGGAAATCTTTTCAGGATTTACAGAAGTCACACACACACACACGCGCGCAGTTAACATTGTCAGATGAGGAGTTTCTGTACCTTGAATCTCTCCTCTGGGGTAAGACTCATTTGTATTTCCAGATTCCCAATCTGTCTCAACTTCTTCTGCAGCTTCCTCACCTCCCCCATCTCACGCTCGGGGCAGCTACCTGCACTTTAAACTGTGCGGCTGACTCACAGGTGGCAGAAAGTGTCAAAGACGCAACATTGGCCATGAATGAAAAGTCTGGATCGGTTGAAGTAAATCAGGATGTGTCAGACGGCTCGGCAGTGTGCTTGGGGGACGTGTCGCCGGATGTTGATGGTACCGTCGGCGTGTTTCACTGTCTTTACAGCGACACCATGCGGACAGACGGCATGTTGCATTGACACACGGGAACCACTCAATACATCAATAAAGTGCTTTGACGTTCTCGGGACTGCCCTTGAGCAACGCGGGTGTGTCCCGGTTTACACGTTGCATGAAGTTCATTCTCAAAACAAAAGTCTAGCTGACTAAAAGTCCCTCTGTGTCTGAGGACGAAGGACGGTAACACTGTGCTGCCTTCAAGTGCTAATCTATCAACTCCGATTTTCGAGACTCCGCGTCGTAAATAAGATTAAGAATGATAAAGGATGTCATAGGAAAGGGATTCATACGTTAATGTGTTATCGGATAGAACAAACACATGCTTGGCAACAAAGTACCACTCAATGTGGCCATACACATAATTAAATTAGTTGTTATGGACATACACATTAGCCTAGTATATATGCAGAATCTAATTTTACAATTGATTGTTAACAAAGCATTCTCTAAAAATGTTATCTGTGGAAAAGATAGTGCAGTATAGTGTATTATCTAGTATCTTTATTTGGCAGATTTCGAGATTTTGGAACAATGGTCCATTTACTCCAATGAAGAGGGAAATCAACAAATCAACAAATATTGGTATCATTTGAGAAGCTGGATTTATGCACGTCATTTTTTTCTATTATTAATTATTGAACCAATGACTGTTAATTCATGTTTTGTTATTCCATTGATTGACTAATCGTTGCAGCTTGAGTCTTATAGTATCACCCACAATGGTTGGACATGTCTTGCGGGCAGTCTTAGTGCTCCCTGGTCCCTCAGACTAAAAGGTCGGATGGGACAACTGCTCCAGACCCCAAAGACCTCAAATAAAAAAAAATATTCAAGTATTCCTACGACCACTGTCTCGTGTACACTCCAGGGTAATCCAGTATTGGTGTGAGGAGAAACAATCTATAGAATTACGGTAGACAAGTATGCATTTGATTGAATTGGTAATTTCAGTCATAAGCTCCAAGGAAATGAATCGGTATAATTTACTTAACTGAGGGGAAACTGTATGAGCTGTGTAATTTATTAATAGGAATATTTAGATTAAGAATGCATTTGTCAGATTATGCAATATATTAGGCGGAAAGATTTAGGCTATAAAAAGTGTATTATGCCCCTGACACTTATGACACTATTATTTCCGACAGCACGTGAATGCAGCGCAGCATGCTGGCCGCTTCCCCTGAGAACTGAAATATAACAAAGTGGACCCGAAGAACCCAGAAGGGTGCGTTTTAAATCCGGTTAAAAATACCTTTAATGATGCCAAACAACCAGCCGAGTACATGTTACACTGTAGATACTTTAATTAAATAAACTGCCACTCAGTGAACGATACAGGAAGTGACATCAACACAGATACTCCTTTTGTCTGACGACTTTATCCGGAGGAAGTGAAGCTGTAGACGAGGCAGCTGCTTTACCAGAGGGAGAAAAAAAGACGAAAAAAAAAGGAAAAAAAAAACCGAAGAGGCGATAAAAAAAAAACTTCGCCAGGTTGAAGGAATTTGGACATATTTACAAAACGAGTCCAAATAGTTCCGAGCTGCGGGAGTTCCGGGGAGGAAGACGGAGTCGTCGTTGCCGGTAAACGCCAGTATTCTCCATGCAGTCGCTCGTATTTTTTGGTAGATTTGCATGACTCTGCTGCCGCCTCTTCACCCGTCCACAGCCGGAAGTCTGTGAGGATGGTCTATTGGTTTTTTTCCCCCTTCGCTTCAGTTTTTTTTATCCTTTGCTTTTTTTTCTTTTTTTTCTTCTGCTTTGCTTGTTATTTTCCCCCCCAAGCAGCTGCAGGAGGGCACTCCAGAGCCGGTGTGTTGTCTGCGAGCTAACTGTATGTTAATCAGCACGTCGGGCCTGATTAACTACAAGATGCGAGCAGCCGAAATGGAGTCCTTCTGCCGCGGCGCAGAGTAAACACTGTGTCCTTTGGTGGCATTTGATAAAAGTTAGCTTCGGGTTTGGCGTAGTTCATCACGCGGGATGTGCGTCTGTTGAGCCAACTTAAGGCTAAGAAGTTGAATTTGCTGCGAATAGCCCGAGGTCAGTTCGTGTAATTTGGTGCCCAAAACAACCCACAGCTCTCAGTTGAAGCCCAGGAGAGAAAGTTGAACATTACATTAGAGACAATCGATGCCATTAGCATTCCAGGAGCATCACACGTCATGATGCAATGTAAACCTGTGCGTTTGAGACTTGTATTGATCCAAAGACTATTTTAATCTCCTTTGTTTATCTGTTTTTGTTTTCTTTATTAGAGCTTTGCCATTAGGATCCAACAGGACCCGAGTGAGCCACTGCAATAAGAGCCCCGCATCTACAGGGGCCCTTAACCCCCTCGCCCCCCCTCACCGTGTGGCAATTAGTTTGTGTGGTAAGATATTTGACTTGTCATAGCAGGAAGATGGTGAAAGTGAGCCAGCATGCACTATTATTAAAACAATTAAACTGAAACCGAATTAATCCTCCATTAATGTGGAGTACTTG
Organism: Pseudoliparis swirei; assembly: GCF_029220125.1. Lineage (NCBI taxonomy): Eukaryota > Metazoa > Chordata > Actinopteri > Perciformes > Liparidae > Pseudoliparis > Pseudoliparis swirei. The sequence continues at coordinate 15,126,890 of NC_079409.1, forward strand.
TCAGTATATACAGTTGCGATTGACCTGCTAATGGCTTTATTACCTGACAATGAGGTGGAAACGAAGCGAGGCTCATGTACTGATTCACATTAATGTGTGTTTACAGGCCTTGAGAAGTAGAAATATGATATGGATGTTTTGCATACGAGACATATACTCCGACATTTAATTGTGTATAATAAAATTCCCACACAGCAAAGGTTTGGAAGATTAATATGGGCGAAGGAGCTCATTCTCAACCCTATTCCATTTTATTTCCGACACATAGGTCACACTGTTGTATTTCTTACTGCAAAGTAACCAGTGGTAGTTCTTTCTAGGTCGTTACAATATTTAATTGTCTCTGCATTTTTTGTCATTGCAGAAATGATGGAAGACTCTCATTTTAATTCATCGTATTTCTGGTCTCCAATCCCAACTGTACCGGGACAGGTAAGTCTGGACAAGAAATCAACACTATTTAGTTTCTTTAGGATTGACATGAAGAAGAAGTTCCTTTTTGAGGAGTGTTTTGTGACGACGAGAAGAGGATTGAGGAAATCCGGCCTGGTTGATCAAGTGACACATCTCCTCTCTTCAGATTGAGAACGCCATGTTCCTGAACAAAATGAAAGAGCAACAGGAAAAGAATGGTTCCTTCTCTTCATCCCCTGTATCCCACTACCAAACGGCGCTCCTCACCATCCCCACCCCTGGGTCAAAGATAGATGGAGGAGGGCAGGTTGGCGGTGTGGCGCACCTCCACCCTGCTCACGGCACCCAGAACATGCTGACTGTCCCCTCCACAGGCATCATGACAGCAGGTGAGCCTGCCTCACAATACAAGACATACAATCTAATGGTTAAAGCACAGCCTGGAATCAGAAGAACACATGAAGGTGTAGGCTGGATTAAGTTTAGTTAGAAACCATATTTTAATAACTTTTTATAAAATAATGCAGTTAATGAGAGAAACAACAAATCCCAGTTACCTCCAAGCAGCTCTGTGGGCTCAGAGCACACATTGCCAGCAGGTCGACTTTGAGAACACCTGCGTGTCTCCTTCTACGCTCCAACATGAGGCTTTTCTCTCACACGAGTAGCACTGCTGTCTCACTCTCGTAGCACCATCTGAACACTTACAGGTTCAGCATATGGCCCACACAACTGGTTGGTGATACTTCTGAATACCAGGGAATAAAAGAGCAGTCCAGGAATGTCTCAGGTTTACTGTAACTATGGGAGGAACACTGCCCACACGGATCATCTTAGTATTCTTGAATGTTGTACTGCCTGTAGTCACCTTTTGTGATGAGAGACTATTTATTTCTGTTTCTTTTCTGTCATATTCTGTGAAGCTGGTCTGGTCATCACAACTCCTCAGGGAACACTCGTCTCTTCCACCTGCTCTCAGTCGTTTGTCTCTGGTCATCCAGCAACCACCATGATAGTTTCAGCACTCCATTCTGCAGGTAAAGCACACACCTGATCTATATCTGGGCAGCACGGTGGCTCAGTGGTTAGCACTGTCGCCTCACAGCAAGAAGGCCCTGGGTTCGAATCCCGGTCGTCCCGGTCGTTCCAGGTCCTTTCTGTGTGGAGTTTGCATGTTCTCCTCGTGTCTGCGTGGGTTTACTCCGGGTACTCCGGTTTCCTTCACCATCATAAAGACACGCACCGCAGCCTCACCCCGGATCGTATGGATGTGAATGCATGTTGGTGGTGGTCGGAGGGGCCGGAGGCGCTGATTGGCTGCCTCGCTTCCGTCAGTCTGCCCCAGGGCAGCTGTGGCTACTGATGTAGCTTACCACCACCGGGACGACTGTGTGTGTGTATGACTACTGGACTGTAAAGCGACTTTGGGTGCCTTGAGAAGCGCTATATAAAATAAATGATTATTATTTATTATGGATCCCAAATGTAATGCCTAAATAACATGTTCTGGGTCTAAGACTTTCATTACAATGTATAATTTGATTATAAAGTAATATTACATGATCAAATGCTTCTTGGGTGCATCTGCAGTTACAACTACATATAATAATGTAAACTAACAATACTGTATAATAGCAACACTAAAGAACAGCATTTTCCCAAATGTTAATGCTTGATGGTTTATGTATGCAACATATATTTGTAGGACACACCACATTTTTAAATATCAAATTCTTCAATCTTTAAAGTTTTAGTGATTGTGCTTTTGTGAGCGTCCTCACTGACGAATGACTATTCTACGATAGAGAACATTTAATTAGATTTGTTGCAATTTGCTCTTAATGATATCTCCCGAGTTATGAACCCAACTGAGCACTGAGCAAAAAAAGAGCAGCTAATGACTTCATTTATTATCCGAGCTGTGCCAGAAACGTATGGTTCTACGTTTCAGTGCATCAGCAACAAAAGATATCTTCAGATGCTCAGGATTTATTTGAATACCTCTTGTAACTTCTCTGGGCAATCCATCAAACTTTTGTTTTATTGGGACTTTTAACCGTTTAAATCTTTCATGAACATTTCAAATAGTTAGAAATACAACGACAAGCTTTTTTTTGTTGCAATGATATCCGCAGTAATTCAAATGTCAATTACACCTGAAATAATAAGCACAGTTAAAAAGATACTTTTTGCAGCATGCATAGACTTTTGGTTCAGCGTCAATACAACCACAGATGTAGATAACAGTTGATATACAGGAGGGCTCGAGAGTATCGTCTTCTATTAACCGGCTGCTGGGGATCCTGTTGTAGACCGAAAAGACGGGGACGTGGCGTCCCATGTGGTCGTGATGCCGGCGCCCTCCAAACGCGGCAGAAAGAAGAAGATGGCCCTGTCTAGGGTCGGTCCTGTGGGCGGATTAGGAAATGAGACACTAATACTGGCTCACCTGACAGCCGGTGGCCAGGTAAGAACCCACAGATGTAGAAAGGGTAATCGAATGACAAAATGGAAAATAAAAAGACGATCGAATAACGTGTGTGATTTTTTTTTTATACAGTTGGCCTCCTTGCAGCATCATACTGGAGACCCATATGATCTGTCAAATGAAGAGGAAGACCACGGGCCGAAAGATAGCACGAAGACGTACAGGTACGGCGTACGAAAGCAAACACCTGCTGTGCTTCCCGAATTTCTTCCCGCTTTAGCTGTGGAATGCAAACACACCTGTTCCTGTGTCCTGTCAAAATAAATCAAAATAGAGATGTTCAGCTTTCATCGATAAAGTAGGCGCTGCTGCACACATACAGCTCTCCTGAACACACCACACTGCATGTTGTAGCAGAACATGCCTGCTTTCTAGTCGATGGTTGATTCCTTTTCTTAATGTATTTGAGATACAAATGCATCAGTGCTTCGTAGGCGCTCTGTCCACCTCTGCACACATTGGACTACCTGCCCTCTACTCTTCTCTTCGTCTGTATATAGCATGCTCTTTGAGTTGTAAACTCTCAAGCACTCTTGTGTCCTGCTCTTTCACTTTTTATAGTATCTACGTACCTTTCCCTGTCAGTTTTCACTGATTTCTCCCGTGGCATCTTTCCTTGTGTTTACCCCCTCCGTCCGTCTTCATTCATTTATCTTTTGTAATTCATTTCCCTTTTCATCGTGAGTTTCGTTTTCTATCAAATCTTATTTATTTCTGTGGGTCGATGCTTCATTCCCCTGTCTCCAACTTCATCTCCTTATTTTCCTTTTGTCTTCTCTCGTGTCTATGTTTCTATATATGTGTCCCTCTTCTTCCTTCTTGTTCTTCCATCCCGCCCTCCCATTTCTGTGTCTCTCCGCCTGTAGGTGCCGGATGTGTGCGGCGACCTTCCTCAGTAAGTCTGACATGCAGATCCACTCCAAGTCGCACACAGAGGCCAAACCTCACAAGTGTCCTCACTGCGCCAAGTCATTCGCCAACTCCAGCTACCTGGCCCAGCACATCCGCATCCACAGCGGGGCCAAGCCTTACACCTGCTCCTACTGCCAGAAATCTTTCAGGCAGCTCAGTCATTTACAGCAGCACACACGGTACTGCAGACCCCTCCTCCCCGCTACCGACCACGTACCATATTCCCCCTGTCCTCTTAACTTGTCCTGCCAAGTTCCCATTTTGAAGCCCAGACTCATGTCATCTTCTTCCTCGCGGGGAAGAGATTGGAGTGGTGTGAAAGCACATATTACACTGCCATGTAGATGTTGGGTCGCATGCTACCAGTTCCATCCAGAAGTGACCTTTATCCCAAAATTTTAATACAAATTACACTTAAAAAAAAAAGTTTGGGCTTTCTCCATAACATTATTTTCCATAATCTATACAATATCAGAATGGCCATCTGAAATGCATGGAGTTCTTTTATATGAATTGATACAATGATCATATTTTTTTCCTGTGTGTGTGTGTGTGCTCTATACTTGTTTGCATTGCATTTTCATAGCTTTTCCCCACTTTTCATCTTTCTTTTGTCCGCATGTTCTGTCGTTTCCCTGCCAGTGCTTCAACAGAAATGCACACATTTAGAATGACACGTTACATTGAAGCTTTGAAGGCAGATTTAATTCCACTGTGCTTCCCCATCCAACCCATTGTGCTATTGTTTGGTACACTTCCCATTACATTTATTTATTGCATTCTCCTCCATTGAATTGGGATGTTCGACAGAAACAACTTGCTGCCACGCTCTGCTTTCCTGCTCTGCTCACTGTGTCGTCATCTGTTGCTGTTCGTTCTTTTTGGCTTTCATCAAATCAATTTACATGTCATTTCTGGAGGAATGTCAATCTAAATGGATGCATTTGTAAAAACCTTCAAATCATAATTATTACACATAATATTTTGTTACTCTTTGTTAATACATCCAAATCATCCAGGGCACAAGGATATATGTCAAAAGGACAGATTCTGAATAATGTTCCTATTTTGCTTTGTTATTCTGTGATTGAGATGTGTTATGTTGTGATGTTTATATGAACACGGGACATTTAAAGGAAGATCAATTGCAATTGACACTCAAGTGTAAGTTAAGTGTAAAATGATATAGAATTATTGTTGGCGTTTGTTAATGGTTTCCAAATATTTTAAAACTACAATCTCCTTTTTACATGTGTGGAATGGTTTGAAGCACAGCATCATGTGTTTTCCTTTTCTCAATCTACCTTTACAATCCTGTTCCCATTTCTCTTTTGCCCCCTCCTGTCTGCCTTCATCAGGAACCACACAGAGTCAAAGCCTCATAAGTGTCCCCATTGTTCCAAGTCATTTGCCAACTCCAGCTATCTGGCCCAACATGTCCGCATCCATACGGGAGTGAAACCCTACACCTGCTCCTACTGCCAAAAACACTTCAGACAGCTCAGTCATCTTCAGCAGCACAATAGGTAAGTGAGTCACTGGTGTTGGGTTTCTCCTCAGCCTCCATGTTATTCTGCGGTCAGGTTAGGTCACCATGACACTGATAGGAGAACCGTCTATGTTCATGTACGTGTTTTTTGCGTTTGCCATTCAGGATTCACACCGGCGATCGGCCCTACAAGTGCATCCATCCAGGCTGCGAGAAATCCTTCACGCAACTCTCAAATTTACAGGTGTGAAAGAATTTAGTTTTCTTCTTATACAGTGCATGTGTTGCTGGTGACCTGAGTCTTTCACTATGTAAAACATTTGAGCAGGTTTTTGTTTTGTTTCCAATAAACATTTCTTTCCCAGTCCCACCGGCGTCAACACAACAAAGACAAGCCCTACAAGTGCACCAACTGCAATAAAGGATACACCGATGCAGCGAGTCTGGAGGTGCACATGTCCACACATACAGTCAAGCACGCCAGGATCTACTCATGTGGTCTCTGCAACCGCACTTATACCTCAGTAAGACAAATGTCCATTTCTGAAGAGCATGAAACACGATGAGTCCCCTCACTTGCATCAGACACCTGGCAGCTTTTTTATGTAATGAAGTAACGTGTACACTAATTTTCCATTTACCTATCCTCCCCTCATCTTAGGAGACGTATCTGGTAAAACACATGGAGAAACACAACCCAGACCAGCTGTCTGCAGCAGCAGCGCGGGCAGCACAACAGAACCAAAGCCAGCTTCCGGGTCAGAGCCGGCTAGACGGCGCAGATGGAGGATCGAGCCGAGCTGGGGGTGCCGGAAGCGGAGGAGCGGGCGGAGGCCAGCAGGGACAGAGCCAGGTCAACTACCCCCAGACAGAGTCCATATCCTGTCCATTTGACCTGCACCAGTACAAGACAGTGTCTGCTAGTGACATCCAGTACAAACCTGTCAGCATAGCTGACATTACTTCCCACAAGGACCTCTGTCTCACTGTGTCAGCATCCACCATTCAAGTGGAGCACCTTAACTCTTAGAGGTGACCAAACGAGGAAGTTTGGGAAGTGGGGAAGGTAAAATTAATTCAAGAAATTAAGGATGGAGAGTCAAAGAATAACAGCAATACTAAGGTGATACAATAACTTAGGAACACATGACTGTGCCTGAACTGTGGTTTGAGGCAGACCGGACAAACAATATCCTGGCACAGAATACCGAAGACTATAATTTTTTCTTTTTTTCTTTTAGTTTGTCTCTTTTTTTCTTTCTGCCTTGTTTGATTTGTTTTCCCCTTTTACTAAGCTGTCCTGTCTGAGTAGAAAGTGCATGTATAGGCTGCAATAAAGTATGTTTCAGTCCATCACAGTGATGGTTTTATGATAAGAAGAAAGTCAAAGTGCTTCTCTTAATTGTTTTATCAACTCCTGCTCTTCCCAACAAAACAAGAACAATATGGCGTTGGCCATAGCAGTTTAGGGGCTCTGTTGATGAAATTGAAAGTTGACTGTGAAGGTAAATTTTAATACTTTCATGCAGAGACTTTCAGTTTTTATATCAGTGTTGTCAGCTCTACTATGTTGTAAAATATATGCCCACAATTAATTCTTTTTAACCTTAAAGGGGAAGAGAGGAAATTTCCTGTTCAGGAAATAAAAATGTCAATCAAGTATATATAGATATACTGTATATATTACCAGTTTATAATGTATGATTGTGTGTTTAAAGGATGTGGTAATCCATATAACCTATTTAGACCCATTCACAGGCCTTCACATGACCTTTGGGGAAGTGATGAGCCAGTTCACGTTTCATGTAATCCTATTGTACTGATTTGTGTGTATGTCCTAAAAGAAATGTTATCCAAATGTGCTCTTGCTATTATACTACCACGATAACAATGTTTATAATACTTCTTTATAGACATACTGACACATCTGAAATGTGTCTTTTTTTCCGGCTTATAATACAATAAACCCTCTGATATGTTTCTCATTGATGTTTTTTCTGCTTCAGTTTAATGCCAAACAATCTTTTCAAAGCCCACATTCACCTTTTAGATTGCGAGCTAAACCTAAATATTCAATATCAAATATCCACATCTGAGGAACCATTTTAGATTTTTTTTAAATAAACAAATGATCAAATGTGTTATACGTTTCAAGATACTAAATTATTTGTTGCAGCTCTGCATAAATGTAATGCAAATGTGTTTTTTGTTGTCAAGAGACACTGTATTAACAGGATATTTGAGCTATATACCATCTAGAAAACAGAGAGGCAAACACCATGCTGCCTCTATTATGAATTATAGTCTTAATCAATGATGTTCTTGTGCATCCAGGTATATTTATTGTTTTACGCATGTCTGCCCTACTGGAATGTGCAAAGGTTGAGGTGTTTACAAAAGTGGACTAGTCCATTAAAGAGTAGGCGGGGGTTCAATGTCAGTTTAGGCGACATATTCTTGATATATATATATATAATTCCACTCTGAGTAAATTGGTTTATTCGCGATAACGTTCATTCTCAATAATATCATCTGAATAAAGTCAAAACTATCAAGGCTGGGGCAGTGTGCGAACACCGAAATGTGGTCCCGTCCGCCATTCTCTGCGGTCTGCAGTGGATTTGGCGTCACTGAAAAGTGTAGGAGTCGAGAAACTTCACCCATGTAAACAACGTCAAGAAGAGAAGCTGTGTGACACCCTGTGGGTAGCGATACGCAGCAGTACGTAGCCGTATTCATCCGCTGATCAACTATGCCCCGGAAAAAGCCATTTAGCAACAAACAGAAGAAGAAACAGCTCCAAGTCAAACGGGGCAGAAAGAGAGGTAACAGCACGTTTTACCGTCAGCGTTGCTATGCTAGCTTTAGCGGAGAGCTAACGGTTCTTGCTACACAGCTAAATGTGGTTCAGCAGCCAATTAAGCGTCTGTCATTATAATATCACACTACGCATTCAGCCTGCACATTAAAACCACATTCTGTGTTCTGCTGGCTGTAATAACATGCGATGTGACATAACGTGCCATGGGACTTGAGTCACGTTAATCAGAATAACAGCACATGCTTGCGGTTTTGTTAAAGAAGCGTCACAACTTGCGTCATCACGTGTTTTTATAGCCCTTAACTGCACAAGTTATAATGCCACATTAGAAGAGGCCATCGGGTCGTGTGCTGTCACCAGAGAGTCATTTCTAAACGGCATTTCAAAGTCATGACACGTCGGCTCAAAGATGTCGGAGCACAGGACATCATAATATTCACCGCTGAACAGTTTTGAAATATTAAGGAGTATTATATCATAGCAGCTCGTTGACGATGTCAATAAGCCTCTTTGTTCAGTTATACCGTGACTTATTCATTTTAGACTCGAGGCCAGTCTTTTACAGTGTAAAACACTCAATCAAGTCATGGCATTCCTCAACAAAAAACATTTTGTAGAGATTTCAGTTTGGAGCTTTAATTTAATATATCTAAGTGCGAGATGCTTCCTTAATGTACATAACTAGGTCGAGCAACCTAACATATCTTCATCAGTGCACGAGGCCATTGTAGAGCCAGTTGTCACGAAAGTGTGTATTTGTTTAATTTTCAATTATATCATTTTGCAGTTCATCACAATGTAAGTTGTTAGCATTTGGCCTTGTGAGGATGCCGCATTCCCTGCTGGATTGGGACTATTTCGAAGCATAAAGTGATCTGTAATAGACAATTATAAGTGGGAGAGGTAGATCTTGGTATTGGATGTATGCTTGTTATGATCCCTTAACATTTGCCCCCGACTTGCTCCAGGTGACACGGGTGCAGGGCCGAGCAGCCGCAATGCCAGTGTGGAGCGAGGAGAGAGACAGTCGGACACGTCTGACAGTGAGACCACGGATGTCAGGAGAATAAATCAGCAGCCAGGCAGAGAAGGTCGATATGACCCCAACAGGTGAGTTCTATCATCATCTTTCATTAAAAAATGGTATTGTGAAAGACGTAAGATGCTGCTGAAATTGAAATAAATGCACATTTTGCATTAGGTCTCTGTCACTGGTACCTAAAATACATTTCCTGGCTGGAGCAGTAGTAGGATGCTTTAATCGATAATAAAGAGGGTATTCTATGATCATTAATTGGAGCATGATGTCAGAGAATGCGGGTAATAAGAAATACATTAACTTGTCTTTTATTAGTTTTGAATTGTCTTTCTTTCGTGCTGTAATTTGACAGTAGAAAACATCATACTTTGTATTGTCAATGTTATCTAATTTTGATGGAGACATTTTTTTCTTCAGTGTGTATTGTGAAGATGAATCTAGAAAGGTTATATCATCAGGTAGATGCATATTCTGAGAAGAATTGAAATCATCCGTCTGGAGACATAGCAACGCAATGCTAGGCAAGCCTTATTGACGCCCCCCTCCTCTCTCCAGGTTTCGACTGCATTTTGAGAGGGAGAGTAAAGAGGAAGTGGAAAAGGGGAAGAAGTTGGCCATGGAGAAGGTGCTGAAGCCAGTCTCGGAAAAAGAAAACGAGATCAACATCGATGACATCTTCCCCTCAGAGAAAGGTCTGCCTGTTTTTTAATGCTTTCCACATGACGGTCTCAAAATAAGCCGAACAGATGATCAGAGTAGGTTAATGGAGTGGGTCACTGCTTGACACGCTTAAACTTAATTATTCACTGCCAGGTCTTGGTTTCCCAAAACGACCGTCCTGGAGTTATGAGATGACACGAGAGAACCTGCTTAGGAAAGAGGAGAAGTCATACAGAAACTACCTGGACGACCTGTACGCCAAAAACCCAGCTGGCTCCCTCAGCCACTTTGAGCACAATCTGGAGGTAATTTGCTGAATTGATAAACTCTTGAGGGCTTTTTTTTGTTTACCAACAGCGCCTCGGCTGGATCAGAAATTCCTTTTTCGGTTATTTATTTATTTTCAGTTTGTTTGGAAAATCGAATGTGGAGAATGATAAAAGATGCACCTTAAGTTTTAGTTATATAAGTTTCAACTTTATGTTATCAAGCAACACTAATTCAGATAAAGGTACACTTGAAGGTCTTTGGTGAACTTGCCATTAACTCTGTAATTTTAATACCCCAGTTCAATGTGCCAGTCTGTGTACTTTTAGCATGTCTAAAATAAACTCCATCTATTGTGTTAAATCACCCCTTAATAAAGGTCAGACCTCACACAGTATCTGTTGATCCAGGATTAGTTCATATATATCTCCATTTTCTCACTATTTTACACGTTTGACCCTCTTTGCCCTCGGTAGAAATAGTTTTCCTCAGCTGAGAGTGGTAGATTTAGCATGCAGCCACAGAACCGTTTTTATTATCAATGGTTTCAAAAGCTCAGGCTGCCAGCGCCTTTTCCATGAGAAATTAATATTTATGAATCCTGTTAAACCCTTTGACAACAGAACGCAGCATGAAGTAATCCGGCTCGGTTAGGAGTCGCCTGTAAACTGATGATTATCCAGCAGACTTGCTTTTCCACTCGTCATGAATACACAACTGTTGAGGCTGTTATCCGGCATATCATTCCAGGATGTAACATGAACTGAATTTCATTTTGGTAAAGTTGGATCATGTGGGCATCTTTAATAATTGTATTACGTGCCTGCGTATTGTCTGGTATTTTCCACTGGGAACAAAGTTCCACCGTGCCTTACAAGCTGGGATTTTACTCAGTTGTGCCCAGGTTGTAAAAACACTATTTTTCCAAATCAAAGATCATTTAATAGAAGCGTGGGCTGAGCTCAGGAGGCGCATGGCGGCAGAAGTCAGGCCTGAGCAGCTGGTGGTGTAATAAATGACTCTCTGTAGTTCAGAGATGATGGCCTTTTAAGTGGAGGTTCAAGATGTTTGAGAGGATATCATTTCTACAGTATTAAAACAGAGCGTTGAATTAAACCCAATAAAAAAAATAGTATCCTAAAGGATCAGCGTGTAGGATTTAAGGGAAATCCGTGAACATTTTTAATCATAACTATGTTTTTTATTAGCAGAAAATCACCTGAAACTGAGAATTGTTTTCTTTATCTTAAATTGAACGCTTCATATCAACATAGGGATGTTTTACCTCCACATTTCTACAGTAGCCCCATCAAAACAATGGATCTGGCAAGAGCCTTTTGTAACGTTCTTTTTGTACTCTACACACTTGGAAAAGGAGGTTGTAGGAGGTTTTCATCTACAGCCTCACTGTTGGATGCCACTAAATCCTACCCACTGGTCCTTTTAAAGTAGTTTAAATCATTTGTCATGCTGAATAAGGACAGGAAAGGTGAATTCATAGATTATACTTTCTTTTTGTTTACAATATTAAACCTAATCTTACTTCCCACTCATTTTTTAAAATTGATTCTTTTAGACATGGAGGCAACTATGGAGAGTGTTGGAGATGTCAGATATCATCCTGATCATCGTGGACATCAGGCACCCGGTAGGTCGTCTTGTCTCGTCAGCAGAATCCTGCAGGATGGATCCAACCACCAGATGGAGACACTGTCAACATCCATCTAAATATCTGATATGTTTTTTATTATTTGTCAGTTTATTTAGCTGATGCACATTTTCAAATGTCATGTATTGGTTTTCTAATTTGGTCTTCTAAAATCTTTTTTCCCATTATAGCAGACCTTATTTTAATGCTGACAAGACAGATACGTCTAGTCCTGAATGTTGGAAACTTTCAAGACAAAATACAAGTAATATTGACAAGACGGAGAGATTTAAAGACTTATCACTGAACATAGTAGATTTGGAAGCAAATACAATAAAGAAGTATTATGCCATCTGATAGTTGTACTTCAAGTCGGAGATAGGTAATGTGAAGTGGATTTACTTTCCTTATTAGGAGTTTCTATTATTAATATAGAGGTAAAAACAGCACAACCCATCTTGTTCCTATTAATAAAGATATGATTTTGTGGTTTATTTGTCGAATATTCTATCATTACTATTTTAATAAGGGTTTGTGTTCATTCAACCTTCCCAGGTGCTGCAGTTCCCGCCAACCCTTTACCACTACATCACAGGAGAGCTCCAGAAGCACGTGATCATGGTGTTAAACAAAGCCGACCTGTGTCCTCCTCCGCTGGTGATTGCCTGGAAACACTACCTGACTTCCCAGTTCCCCCACCTGCATTTAGTCAGCTTCACCTCCCACCGTGGACAGCCCTACAGCACAGGTGAGAAGAGGGAGAAGAGGAGGTATGAAGAAAGTGGTGGGATGGGAAGAGAACTGACTGAAACACAGAAAAGATAACATCAGAGTGACATTGAAATTGAAATAAACCTGCCACTCGGTGAATTTATTTTCGTGCAATATCACCAGAATAACTCGACTGGCTCTCGTTGCGATTAGAAAAACTGTGTGTCCGTCTGCTGGCTTGTAGTGCTCCAAAAGAAGAGGATGAGGAAGAAGGCGGACTGGAGTCACGCTGGAGGTCCTCTAGACATCCTGAAGGCCTGTCGGGAGATCACAGCGGGGAGAGGTGAGTGTCATTCTACTTATTACTGCCTGAGTTATTATGGCTTTATTAAGTTAGTTGTCCACTCTGAGAATTTGTGTTGATCCTGTAAGTGTTGCCTCCTTGTTTTTAAAGTTGACCTATCCAGCTGGGAGCAGAAAATTAAGAGAGATTCTGTTGCTTTGCGACTGGATGGGGAGCAGCCGGACGAAGGAGCAGAGTCGGTGCTGATGGAGCATCTAAGTGACAGGGCTATGGAAATGGGCGGCCCATCCCAGGAGCTGTACAAAGACGGGGTTCTCACACTGGGCTGCATCGGTATGCATCTGATCGAACCCTGCAGCCAGATGTAGAGAACGTTTCTTTAAAACCATTCCCAAACAAAATATAGTAATGAAAAGCAGTTTCTAATAAATGTCTCAATTGGGATATTTTTTCAAGATCTTACCACATTAAGCACCTTTTTCTTCATGTTTGCATCAGCAGACATTACATTACATTACATGTCATTTAGCAGACGCTTTTATCCAAAGCGACTCACAATAAGTGCATTCAACCTAGAGTACAAACCAAGAACAACAAGAACACAGGAAGCAACACTTCCTCAACTCAGTCGAACCACAAAAGCACCATAAGTGCCATCCCAGACCACAGCGGCATCAGATCTTAAAGACTGAACCTTCACCCAGACTTGTTTTTTTTCCTGCAGGCTTTCCAAATGTTGGTAAGTCATCTGTTCTGAACAGCCTAGTGGCGAGGAAGGTAGTGAGCGTGTCCCGAACCCCAGGCCACACCAAATACTTCCAGACCTACTACCTCACCCCGACAGTCAAACTCTGTGACTGCCCTGGACTCATCTTTCCCTCCCTTGTGAATAAACAGTTGCAGGTACAAGTTCACTTTATTGTACTTGAAAGCGGATGTAACTTTGAGTTGACTTGTCTGTTTAGGCTCAATAGAAACTTAATTTAGTTAAAGAGTGCAATCTTTTCTTTGATTTCTTTTCTGCCTTTTTGATTTCCCTAGATCCTGGCAGGGATCTACCCCGTGGCTCAGCTGCAGGAGCCCTACAGCTCAGTTGGTTATTTGTGTGCACGGACCCCATTCCTCTCTGTGCTGAAACTCAAACATCCCAGTTTAATGGACATCAAGCCCCACCAGAGAAACGAGGGGTCTGAAGGGCTCAGCTGGACTGCCTGGGATGTGTGTGAGGGTAAGGGTATTCTAATGCGTAGCTTGACGAATCATACAGTATGTGCACACTCAGCTACTTCACGACTACTTCCGTACACTAAAACACAGAGTCAAATGGCACATTTTCGCTCAATAAGTTATGGCCCATTATCAATAATATATCAATATCTTTACTATTCACAAGTAAAACGCCAATTCCAAGTTGGAGCAAGGGATGTGAGAGATTAGTTGGACTTATACATTCTTCTTATGGCCAATACCATGATGAGTAATACATTCTCTAATACCAGTCATGCCTCCATCTTCTATCTGTGTTTTTGTTCTTTAGCCTGGGCGGAGAGGAGAGGCTACAAGACGGCAAAAGCAGCTCGCAACGATGTTTACCGCGCGGCTAACAGTCTCCTGCGCTTGGCCATTGACGGCAGATTGTGCCTCTGCCTAAAACCACCTGGCTACAGCTGCTTGAAGGGTAACGTGACTCCTCTTTTTAGCTTCAAGCGTTTTAGAAAGGTTCGAACGGCAGGTGAGCTGGAATTTATTTATTTGTTGCTTTATTCGTGGTCGACAGAGCACTGGGAAAATCACCCGGATCTGGCCGAGATCGTGGCTCTGCAAGGGAGGACAGAGGAGGAAGGAACGGGAGGCGACGACGACGACGATGGAGAGTCCAGCACCGAGCCCGAGGAAGAACGAGACCGGGACGCGGACGATGATGAGGATGGAGATGATGAAGACGAAGGCTTTGGACACCCAAGGCCGAAGGAAGATAAGCCGTCTGGTTTCACTGTCAACATGTACAATGTTCTTCGTGAAAATGAGTGCGAGTGATCACGGAGGGCACGGCGAGCAGGAAAGCACAAGTTGTTCCCTGACTTCTCTCTTTTCATTCCTTTTTTCCCCCGAAATCTGCTTTTCTTTTTTTCTTGCATCTCCACTCCTCATGTCATGACCTTCTCTGTGCATTAACATGATCTATTCTAATAAACGCACCATGTTTCCCCTTTCCCTATACTATTCAGAGCATACTCGTGTACCCATGCTGTGCCTCTGCTCGTTCATCCATGAAGCGTGTTCTCTAGTGCTGCTTCTAGGAATGGGTTTGGTTTGGTTTGCTTGTGGCTTCCCTCAGTCTGGAATAGTCAACCAACTGGTTTTCAATCTCTTTATTTACAACTGACTTTACAGCTGAGACGCCAAAGTTCAAGGAAGGATGATAGAACCAATCGGATGCACTGTCGATATGATGTCCTTCACTGGATTCGCCATTTGGCTCTTGGAGCAGCTGGAGATTTAGGACCATGACTCTAAATCTTCTCTGCAGACCATAGTTTGGTTAAAGGCTGTGGGGATGGGCTGTGAGAGATGTTAGGCCAGAGAAGTGGAACCAATGAACCATTTTACACACAGCTTTGCAGTTATCAGTATTAAGGCTCTCTTAGAGGTTCGTTTATCTGAACTTGCTTTTGATTTAGATATTACTGTGTTCGAGAGTGATATTTTATTTGGTGTGGTTCTACACAGTCAGCTGGTGTCAGGGGAGGGGAGGGTTGTTGAATCCTGTGTTGCTGGACGAGGCTGTTTCAGGAACTTAACTTGTAGTGTTTTAACTACTACATATATTATCCTTAGACGCAGATGGAGAGCTACAATATTGAGTCCAGGATTTTGGGTACACTCATTCAGCAAGATGATATGGCAGCGGATTGGATCGGACCGAGACTGCTTAACAATCAATGACAGGAATAGTTGGACATTTTGGGAAATCCGCTTTCTTCCCCAGAGTTGTAGCTCTAGATTGACATCACTCTTGTATCAGTCCAATAAATACGGAGTTATTGACAAAAGACTGGAAACGGGAGGAAACAGATCGATGTCCAAAAGCAGAAAAACCCTCCTCCCAAGATCCCCAATTACCACATTATGATCTTATTTGTTTAAGCTGGACAAAAAAGCGTAACAATGACACATTTACGACTTACAGCCCCATGCCAAGAAATAGTCCAGTTCACAGCCCCTGGAAAACCTCTGATCTTTTTATTAATTTGACAAGATGCAATGCTTCTATATTCACCGTGCAGAGAGAAGTCATAAGGATCTTCTCACTTGACTGAAAGTGAATAAGCGTATTGAGCAACGCGTTGAACTTTCCTTTCCCCACACAGAAAGAGAGGCGAGTATCTTTGCTCCCGTCTGCCCATCATGACAAAGAGCATGACACACTCCAGCTGCGTTGCTGCTCACCAGGACTTTGACACGGGGCTCAACTTCAAGGTCTTTCAATGTCGTTGAGACGCACGCCGCAGACAATGCTGCCCGTTGGTCCACGCCTTGTTTTCATCTCGTTTTCTGTTAAAACTCGAGACTTTTGACATGTTTGACCGCTCTCTCACGTTCTGTGTGACGGCCTGCTGCGATCCTGAGTGCTGTATTACTGCGTGCTGTTGTACCTCATTCATGTACTCGCCGAGGGAGCTGTGCAGCAGCGTGCTGTGTTACTGTGTAACGCAACACACTCGTTGGTACGGTGTAACGCAGACACCGACACGACCGCGCTGCAGGAGCACAGCAGACTTCCAGTTCTGTGGATGGGAAATGTTTTCGGTTGCCATGTGTTTTCAGGCTGTTTGTGCCGTTCCTCATTTCACTCCTAGTTCACCTCATGATGACTTGACTGCTTTCTGCATACAAATAAAAATATCTGAATCATGTAGTTGTCTTGACTGTTTTATTTTATTTAAAGATGTCTTGAAGGCGTTTTTAACCCGTTTGAAATACTGCAAGCTGATTATTACCTTCGCATTGAAAATGCGGAAGGTTATGTTTTGATCGCCGTGTATTTGTATGCGTGCGTGTTATTCGAATAAGTCAAACAGTGTTAAACCGAATCGCATGACATTTGGTGGAATGATTGGTTATTATCCGGGGACCATTTGATTAGATTTTGGGATCGATCGGGTCAAAGGTCAAGGTCGTGAAAAGGTCAAAATCTTATTTTTACCATAGCACGGTCAATTTTTATCCAATTGGCATGCAACTCATGCCAACATGTTCATAATTCAATGCCCAATCTTGTGATATGCGAAGGTATGCGCTCTACCGAGTGCCCGTTCTAGTTTAATATATTCTGAGTTCTTTAAACGTCAGTGACACACACACACACACTATGCCCACCCATTCACATTTCAAACAGATGAACAGTAAACTTTGTGGACAGTTTGGATAAACTGGATGCCAAAGTTTTACATTTATTCTCATGGAAATGTTGGTGCGTTATAATAAAAGTTGTGTTGTAATTAGTTAGGAGACTTAATCTGACCATAGACAGATAATGACAGTGATAAAACGTGCTGATACTGCTCCGCCATATCAGATCTAATTAAAGTCCTCCAGGTGGGTGATATCTTAAGCAGATAGCGAGCAACCAAGTGAAATGAACCGAATATAATCCAATCATTTGTTGGATAATCTAATCGATTAACAAACTTGGGCTCATATGCTATAATCATGTAAATGTTTAAATACGTGTAAAACTGACGTTATGCTAAATGTGTGTTTGTTTGTCTTTGAAGCTCTGATGCTCAGGTGCTCTTCTGCCTTTGGCTCAATGCATCCTGGGAAGGAAAAGACTGCAAACTAACCGGTGTAGAAAATGGATGGATGCATGGTCCAAAATTAAACCATATACGCTTCTGCAACAACAGTACTTCATTCTGAAGACGACTATAAAAAAGGAAGTTGTGTTCTCAGCGATGCCCGAAGCCCACTGCTTGTGATTTATTTGCCCTCATGCGAGGGAGAGCCAAGGGGAGACTTGTGTTTACTATGATTATACTAGTTTATCAAATCAGATCTTCGTGTTCATCCCACTGTTTGTCTGTCATGACTACATTTAATAAAACAAAGAGCATTGTCCACTGCGCCACTGCCTTCAGCAATTATCACCTCTTCCAGCTTTTAATGAAAATATTTCCTTAGCCGTGTTGAAAATGCCCTCGAGATGTAAGCACCGTCTGTCATTGTCATTATGGGATGGCTACTGACAGTGTTTGTCCAATTATTGACTCTTGACGCCTCAGCTATTATCTCAATATGTTCATCGTGATGGAAGTGGGTGGAGACCCCCCTCATCTCGCATCATTTGGATTCAGTGCCAACTTGTGTGATACTCTGAGATGCTGTTAGCTGACTAGATAAACTCAGAGGAGGGAAGAGAGTTTACGATTAGCAGCCGCAGCTCTGAGCTGCTTAATTTCCCCAGCGAGAGCTCTCACTATGTTGTGGCCCTCAAACCATGTGTGGCAATAATTACGGCCAGACAAAGACCTCAGATTAACTGGAGCATGACACCGTCAATTTCCAAACTGTTAATTAAATTCTGTTGTGTTGAACGTCTTAGCTGCCATCTCCATCTGTTGCCCATGTGGTTTGAATCAGATCTTTTTTTCTTCTTGGAAAGCTTTCTCATGACGCCATCAGGTTGTTGTGGGGACTCTGGTCCTCCATCCCTTCACAGCCTCTTTTATTTGCCACATTCCTGCTCCCTATGTGACCCCGTAGCCAGCATATGGGTGGGTGAGACTGGGGGAGGAGTCATGAATTAGTTTCATTTGAGAGCATGAGCATAAGCAGAGCTGGAAAATGTATTAGTCTGGTTTTTTATTCGGTCCCCTGGGAGCTGCACAAACACACATGCGAGCGAGAGAGAGAGAGAGAGAGAGAGAGTTGGTGGGAATTTGCAAAAAGTAATTGTCATGAGAAAAACAATAGCCACAAGTGTATAAGCGTTTCCTTTAAAGACAAAATAACTCAGATAACGTTTCCCAGCTGGCCGTACGGCGACAACCAGACCGCAGTAATCTCACTAGTAATTATAGTTCTACATGTCAGCTGGCAGGTACACCTGTGTGGTCACTAGAGGGCGATCAAACCCTGCTTCAGTATGAGG
Source organism: Pseudoliparis swirei (assembly GCF_029220125.1). Classification (NCBI taxonomy): domain Eukaryota; kingdom Metazoa; phylum Chordata; class Actinopteri; order Perciformes; family Liparidae; genus Pseudoliparis; species Pseudoliparis swirei. The sequence goes on from NC_079409.1 coordinate 15,145,797, forward strand.
CTCTGGTTAATAGGCAGGTGACGCAGGTGAAGCAGCGTGATTGCACACTGGCTGCTCATTCGGGGTGTTAATAGTGTGAATGTGAAGTATGTTTTACAACCACCATCGGTTTTATTCCCATTAGAAAAGATGGGTCAAAAACCGTCATGAGGGTCAGCAGTGAATCAGATAAATTAACAATCCAGGCAGTAAAATGTCCCCTGTGATATATCATATGACATTATGGGATAGTTCACAGTACTGGAACAATGCATCAGCGTGTTTTAGTGTTGCAGCTGTGTGGAGCTCGTTCAAACTACGACACAGTCAGGTAGTTTAGTCCAGCGGTCCCAAACTGAGGGGTGAAACCTTCCAAAAGGTCACAGGGTCAACCTGAGGGGTCATGAGGTGATTGATGGGAGAGGAAAGACAAAAACATGGTTCTGCTATGACATTTTGTAATCATATATTTGTTCTCTTGGTTTTATTACATTGTATAATACGTTGTATGTTAAAGGATTAACTTTATTTGGCAATAAAACAAACTAGTAACTCCAGCTGATGAATGTAGTGCAGCACAACATGAAGAACAGGGCATGAAGTGAAGTTACTCAGTTAGTGTCACAGATCAGGCTTGTTGTTCACTGGACAAGAGTCCCTGGACTTTGGGCCCTGAGAAGTATGTGAAGTTGTGCTAGAAATCCTTATTCTGCACACACACACACACACACTGATTTACAACTTGGGCAGTTGTCCCTCCAGCAGCGCTGTGGGGGCGGCGAGGCCTCGGCTCTGAACGTGTCCATGTTGGTTTCCACAGTGGTGGAAAATAACTAATTATATTTACTCACGTATTTGTTGGTACATTTTTAAGTTGAGTCTTTCCATTTCATTTCCTTTCATTTGACTAAAACAAATGTTCTTGTTCTTGTTACTGGTAAGTTTTATAAAGCGTATTAAAATATCGCTGAAGGTTAAACCAGAGGTTCCCAACCTTCTTGTCATGTGGCTGGTGAGATAAAAGACCCCTTATCACAATAGCAATTCCACAAAAGAGAAGAGAATAACAATTTCCCCTCTTTTAAAGCTTTACTTTAAATTACTGTTCAATCCAAAAGAAATGGAATTCTCCATCATTTCACAAAATAACAACATTAGAGAAACCTTTCTAATCAATCATCTCATGGCCCCTTGTGTTTATCTTTGGAGGGGCTTCACCTCCAGGTTGGAAACAACTACAGCATATAGTTATAGTTGTGAGCTGACCTCCATCAGCTACACCAGTAAGACATTCTTACACACTATTGCATCAGTTATCAATGTATAACACTATGTTACGACCTCAGACACTTAGGAAGTAGGACCCAATTGCACGACCCGGGAGACAGAGATAAAGTATTTGTAAGTACTTTATTTTTCGGTTCGGCAGTGAACAAAATGAAAGCGCTCACGTAGTGAGGGATCAAAAACTTTTCAAGAGCATAACATAACCCGACCTGATCATGGCAAAAGACCAGACGAACTGACAAGGAACACTGGGAGACAGGGGAATTTAAGCACATGGTAACAAGACACAGGTGGGACCAATCAGGGCGGGCTGACACTGATGAGCATAGGAGACAGGTGTGATGACAGGTGAAAACAATCAGGAAGCCTGGAATGAGAGAAAGCGAACATAAATGACCTGAACCTCTCTAGCATCTCTGTCGGTGCACAACAGTACCCCCCCCTCTAGGGCCAACTCCTGATGGCCCAGGCTGATTGTAAAAGTCGTGGATAAGAGTCTTGTCTACGATAAATGAAGCAGCTATCCAGCTTCTAGCCTCAGGACCGTAACCCTTCCAGTCTACCAGGAATTGCTTGCCCTCCCTATTACGGACCTCCAGTAGCTTACGGACCTTGTAAACGTCACCCCTTCAAAGAACTGGGGCGGTGGAGGCTTGAGGCGGGAACAAGTGTGCTCTCACACCGGCTTGATCTTACTAACGTGAAACGTTGGGTGCACTCTCAAGGTCCTGGGAGTTGCAAGCGTCGACGCCGGGTTGATGACTCTGGACACTGGAAACGGACCCACAAATCTCGGAGCCAGTTTCTTTGAGGCGACATGGGTGGTAAGTCTTTGGTAGAGAGCCAAACCTTTTGGCCTGGACTGTAGGAGGGAGCGACCCTGCGATGAACGTCCGCAACAGCCTTCATCCGAGCTGAACTGGAGAAGAGACTGGCGAGCACCAGCCCAAACTCTGCGACAACGTCTGATCATGGCATGTGCCGATGGAACCCTCACCTCTTCCTCGTTGTTAGGGAAAAGTGGAGGCTGGAAACCATTGACACAATGGAATGGAGAGAGACCTGTGGGGAAGGGTATTGTGGGCAACCTCGACCCATGTGAGGTGGTCACCCAGGTGGTCTGGTTCGGGAGGCGAGACAACGTAGCGTAGTCTCTAGTTCTTGGTTCAGACGCTCCGACTGTCCATTTGACTGAGGGTGATATCCTGATGACAGGCTGACGGTGGCACCTATGAGTCGACAAAACTCTTTCCAGAAGGCGGAAATGAATTGTGGACCCCTGTCGGAAACAATGTCATTAGGGAATCCATGGATCCTGAACACGTGATTCATCATGACCTCTGCGGTGACTTTGGCAGAGGAAGCTTGGTCAATGGGATGAAGTGAGCCATCTTTGAAAATCGATCAACCACTGTTAGAACCGTAGTCTTGCCTCTGGATGAGAAATCCTGTCACAAAATCCATCGAAATGTGTGACCAAGGACGATGGGGAATCGGCAGCGGCTGGAGCAAGCCCATCTTAACTTGAGATGAGGTCTTATTACACGCACACACGGACAAGCCGCTACATACTCGGCCACATTTTTCTTCATGGATGGCCACCAGAAACGTTGTTGAATCCTGAACATTGTTCTTGCTACTCCCGGATGGCACGAAAGCACAGATGAGTGAGCCCAGTGGATGACCTTGGAGTGAAGAGCCTCAGGAACAAACAGCAGATTGTTGGGACACTGGCGCTGGATTCATGACATTTGCCTCTTTAACGTCTGACTCCACTTGCCAGGAAAAGGCTCCGATCACCTGGTTAAGTGGAAGGATGGTCTTGGGCTCTACCGCAAGTGGTTCGGGATCGTAAAGACGAGACAAAGCATCGGGTTTTTGATTCTGAGACCGGGACGAAAAGAGAGTGTGAAGTTGAATCTACTAAAGAAAAGTGTCCACCTGGCCTGACGGGAGTTGAGACGCTTAGCCTTTCTTATATATTCTAGATTCTTGTGATCTGTCCAGACTAAAACGGTTGCTCTGCACCCTCTAGCCAGTGTCTCCATTCCTCGAGGGCAGCTTTTACAGCTAACAATTCCTTGTTTCCCACGTCATAATTCCGCTCTGCCGTTGTCAACTTCCGCGACAGGTAAGCACATGGATGCATCTTGTTGTCTTCTGCAGAACGTTGAGACAGTACTCCTCCAATTCCCTCATTGGAAGCATCCACCTCGACCATAAACTGGCGCTGGGGATCTGGAATGGTGAGTATGGGAGCTGATGTGAATCTATCTCTGAGAAGTTTGAAAGCAAGATCCGCCTGGGGTCCACTTGAAGGAACCTTAGGAGAAGTCAGAACATGCAGAGGAGCAGCAACAGAACTGAAATTCCTAATAAACTTCCTATAGAAGTTAGCAAATCCTAGGAACTGCTGAACCTTTTTCCTGGAGTCTGGTGTGGGCCACTGGGATACTGCACTGACTTTCGCAGGATCCATTTGGATATGATTAGGTGAGACTATGTATCCTAAGAAAGACACCTCTTCTGTGTGGAACTCGCACTTCTCTGCCTTGACATATAGCTGATTATCCAGTAGTTTCTGCAAAACTTGGCGGACATGGTTAACATGAGATTTAGCGTCTGGGGAGAAAATCAGTATGTCATCCAGATACACAAACACTGAAATATTCAAGAATTCCCAAAACCTCATTCACAAAAGCTTGAAAACAGCCGGTGCATTGCACAGTCCAAAAGGCATTACCAAGTACTCATAGTGACCATTCTGAGTGTTGAATCCAGTCTTCCACTCATCCCTTGTTTTATTCTAACCAAGTGATATGCATTTCTTAAATCCAACTTGGTGAATATCTTGGCCGTTGAAGCAGTTCAAAAGCAGATGACATGAGTGGCAGAGGATAGCGGTTCTTCACCGTAATGTCATTTAGTGGACTGTAGTCTATGCAAGGTCTCAGAGACCCGTCTTTCTTTTCCACAAAGAATCCCGGCTGGAGACGATGAAGGACGGATAATCCCTGATTTGAGTGAAGAGGAGATGTATTCATCCATTGCTGTTCTCTCAGGTCTCAAATCGAGTAAAGTCTCCCCTTGAATGGGGGCTCCGCACGAGATCAATGGGACAGTCAAAATCTCGGTGAGGAGGTAGCGACAAGGCTTTAGACTTGTTAAAAGCTTCTTTAAATCATGGTAACAGGAAGGTACCTTCTGTAGATCAGGATAGTCAGGGTGATCTATAATGATCCTACTAGAGTCTGTTGGTGCATTAACAGGTTGCGAAGTTTACACCTGCCCTTACAATCCTCTCCCATTCCTTAACTTTCCTGAAGGCCAGTCTATGTGAGGATTGTGGATCTTCAGCCAAGGAAACCCCAAAATAATCGGGTACTGATTCGACTCAAAATATGAAATTGCATGCTCTCGGTATGGTCCTTATTTATAGTAATCCGTATGGGCTCAGTGCAATGGGTAACTGTGAACAACAAGCGGCCGTCTAAGGCACTGGCACTAACAGGATGAGATAGCGGGACAGTTTTTATCTTTAGCTGTTTGACTAGGCCCCAGTCTATAAGGCTTTCGTCAGCCCCTGAGTCTATTAACACACCCTGGTCAATGGTCTGATTGTTAATACAAATGTCTACCTGAGTAACAGGTCGAGGAGGGAAGTCTGCTGGAAACTTGCTCACCAGCGCCCTCCTTTTGACTGGTGAGCACGATCTTTCCCGGCACGAAGCGAGTTGATGACCCGGCTGGCGCAGTAGAAACAGCAACCCTCCCGTGAGACGGCGCTGCCTCTCCTCCAGAGAAAGCCTGGTTCTTCCAAGCTGCATGGGTTCACCGGAGTCATTCGGAAGTGTAGTCCTCTGATGGTCCGGTAACATGAGCTGGAAATCCTCCGCTGGCGGCGCGACCCTCCGAGGCGAATTCTGGAAGCTGGGAATAACATCTCGGTTGCGTCGACGCTCCTCTCTCTTTCGAAGACGGTTATCGATCCGGATGGCCACAGCGATGAGGGATTCCAGATCCCGGGTGTCTCCAGTGAAGACAGCTGGTCCTTTATCGGTTGCGAAAGTCCTGTCATGAAGGCGTCACGAAGAGCCGGAACATTCCATCCGCTGTCCGCTGCTGCTGTACGAAACTCGATGGCATAATCAACCACCTGACGGTTGAGCTGACGATTTGAAACAGTCTTCTGCTGGCCTCCGTAGCAGGCGATGAGTGGTCAAAATGCGCCTCATAGTCTCTATGAAATCGGCCAATGAGTAACATAGTTCGGTGTCTCTAGACCATTCTGCAGTAGCCCAGGCTGCAGCTCTTCCCGTTAAATGAGACACAATAAACGCCACTTTACCATGCTCAGATAAAAAGCTGCTGGGTTGTGTTGAAAATGCAGATCACACTGTACCAGAAAGGCTCTGCAATTCGAAGAGTCTCCGGAAAATCTCTCCGGAAGAGCCAGCCGTAATGGGAGGAAACAGCCTGACCTGGGTCGTCAGCTGGAGTATTGACAGGCAAATTCTCAGCTGTGGATGACGTCACCGGAGGAGCAGTCTGTTGATGAGTGAAAAATTATTCATTTGGGCAACCAGTTGTTGCATCTGTGTAGATAATTCTTCCTGAACCCCGCCTGGCGTCCTCTCAGCTCTTGTATTTCCGGCTGACTTTGTCCAGTTTTTCCTCGTGATGAAAAATCGTCACGCCCTGTACCGACAGAGCGGCGTGAAGCGTTCTTGGGTCGGCTGGGTCCATAATGTGGTCAGTTCGTTCTGTTACGACCTCAGACACTTAGGAAGTAGGACCCAATTGCACGACCGGAGACAGAGATAAAGTATTTGTAAGTACTTTATTTTTCGGTTCGGCAGTGAACAAAATGAAAGCGCTCACGTGGTGAGGATCAAAAACTTTTCAAGAGCATAACATAACCCGACCTGATCATGGCAAAAGACCAGACGAACTGACAAGGAACACTGGGAGACAGGGGAATTTAAGCACATGGTAACAAGACACAGGTGGGACCAATCAGGGGCGGGGCTGACACTGATGAGCATAGGAGACAGGTGTGATGACAGGTGAAAACAATCAGGAAGCCTGGAATGAGAGAAAGCTAACATAAATGACATGAACCTCTCTAGCATATCTGTCGGTGCACAACACACTATGCCATCAATATTCTCTGCAATATTACATTTTCATATTCCTATTTCATATGTGCAATAATGAAGTCAGCCATTCATACTGTCGACAATTATATTTTCTAATTAGTTTTTTACGGTTTATCTTATCTCATCTTATCTTATAATAAAAATGTCATGAGAAATCAGTCTGCAGAATGTTTTACTTGTAATGAAATATATTCATAATGTTTTTGGTGCTTTTACTGAAGGGAAAATGATTTGATTGGTTCTTCAACCACTTAAAATCAGTTTGAAAAGGCCATCGATTCTGAAAAATGAGAGAATTTGAGGTTTTTGTTGGCAAAGTGCTGTTTACATGTATTGTTACAAACCTGCGTTAAAGGTGCCTTCAGTTCTCTCAGGCCAGATATATAAAAAGATCTGTACTGGCTGGTATAAACAGAACAACTCGCCCAGGTGAACACCACACCTATAATTTGTGATAATGGCTCTGCAAACGGACCGCAACCCCCCGAGCTGGTCGACACGTGGCAAACCGTCCCAGCAGCATGTCATCATGACGTAAACTCAGACACAATGTCGTCCACAGCAGGTTTTCAACACACTGTGTACAGAGCAGCTTTCCCATATTCCTCCTGCAGAGGGTCACAATATGGCAGCTGGGCTTGTTTGCTCAGTTGAGTGTGGAAAAGGGCCGTCTCTCTATGTGGCACAGAGCTCTCCACGACTAAAAGCACTGCCACGCAAACTCAGAGGGATTCAGTATGTGACAGTTAAGTTACACTGTGAATAGTGGCGGCTTTGTGTATTTTCATTGTTCCAATGATGTGTTGTATGTGTGTTTTTCTGCATAACGAGACCCTTTTGGTCACTGGTGTGTGTGTTTGTCTGTGACCCTGTTTGTGAGTTGGAGCCCATGTGTCAAGAGGTATTTTTAGCACCACCTCTCACTGGATTGCAATGGCACTCATTCGCACCCCTTTGAGTCTCTAACACAAACACACACACACACACACACACACACACACACTGCCCTCCCCACTTCACCCACTGCGTCCTTGGCGGCTTCCAATCCGCCACAACATTCACTCTCACTAGGAGGACCCAGCAACAGTCTGCCTGAACGTTTTTCTTCTTCTTTTAAGTGAGATAGTTTGAGATCCAGCGGCAGAGATTTGGGTTACCACGGCGATAAGGCGTTCAAACTTGCTCTAGTATGTTAAATGAGTTTTGTTTCCCGTGGGCCTTGTCCAATTTGAATATTAATTAAAATAACTAAAGGGTAGCTGTATTTATATGTCTTTACACACACACACACACACTCACAGAGACCCTGCATGACATGGCCGCTCCGCCAAGTTAAACTACTGGTCGAGCTGTGGAAAGGCTAAACATGTAATTGGTGGAGACAGCAGGGGGGAGGGATAGATAAAGAAAATCAGAGCACATCCGATGCCGGTTACAGTGAGTCATTCCAAAACTCTATTGTTAGCAGCACAGAGAGATTGGAGAAGAAAGGAAGGCCATTCATTCAACGGCTGGCTCCGGCAGGTGAGGAGAGGAGGGAAGGGGTGAGGAATAAGGGAAGAAAAATCCTGGACGGGTAGTGTTTGAACAGAGGGCGACAGTTGTAGTTAAGCCTCCCAAATGCCATAGCACAGGCTCTAGTCCACCACACTGTCAGATGTGTGTGTTCATGTGTACAGAGGGGGTTTCTTTAGAGGGGGGGGAGTAACCTGACACCCAAAAAGAGTTTGCTTCCCTCCCTCTCTCCCCCTCCACGTCCAGCCACAAGGAAGAAGAGACACAAGTGCGTTGCTCCAGCTGAGAGGGTCTCCAGGGACTCCTGGTTGTGTGAGGGGTCATCTGTCTCCCCCCCCACACACACACACCAACAGTCCCACTTCCCCTCAGCCTCACTCCCACCACACCCCCTCTCTCCCCACATTCCCCTGACAACACTGAGCTCATCACACTTCCTGCTGCATGATGACCCTCCAGGCAGGATTAGATTTATCCACGAGACACTTGACCATCTGCACGGCGTCAGACAGCAAAACTAATTAATTAGGAGTAAAAGTATTTGTCGGTGTATAAACAATGTTTTATTTAAAAAGAGAGAAAGAAATGCTTGAAAATAGTGTAATTTCCTTTAACAATGTCATTAAAAACACAAAAATATGAGAGGATTTTATAGCAAGAGAAAATGTTTGACTGAATGAGTTTGACATTCCTCATTGAAGACGAAGACCGTGAAACACCAAGCTGTGTCTGTGCGCTGGGTCGGACTGAAATAAAGCAACAACTTTGGGATGGATGACCAACCATATGTGTCTCTAACAACCTATCCTTATAACTTTGGGGATCCCCTGACTTTTAGCTCGAAGCATTGCTGTGCCTAAAGTAAAATTGCCTCAGTGAGTTGCTAGCGTGGCCATAGAGACTCTTGGTCTTGTTGAGAAAATGAGCAACAATCTAAAATACAAACATGGGACAAGCAGAGAGGACAAAATAGGAGCTTTGCCGAAAAGTGAGAGGAGCTGACATGAGCGTTTTTCACACCGAACACCTAAAACGAGACCTCATGAACTCCCTGACCCCCACCTAGGAACCTCTCCCTGAGGCAGACGGTGACCCTGTGACCCCTGACACCTCCACCGCTCCCAGATCCTCTCCAGGGGCCAATCAGATAAAACCCGCCCTCAGCCTGTGCCACGGATACTGACAGAGCGCAGACCAGTGAACAGACATGAGGGGGAAACACAGAGGTGCGTGTCACACACACACACACACACACACACACACACACACACATACAACACACACAAACACACACACTTCCATGTATGTTTAAGTCAGCCCTGGACCTGTAGTCACACTTGTGTGCAGTATGTTGTGGTAAGAGGAGCGGGTAGGCCCTTTGGAGGTTTTGTTGATCATTGCAAATCAAAGACATTTTGGGGTTTTCCAGTGATACATGTTCAGATATATATATAAAATATGCTCGGTATTTAGTTTTACGCCGGTTCTCAACATACTGCAAGCTTTACATTCTGCAACTGATCAGTGTTGTCTGAACCATGCAGCCTGCACAGCTGTTTGACAAAAGGGGGTGAACAGGCTGTGTGTATGTGTGTGGGTGTGTGTGTGTGGGTGTGGGTGTGGGTGTGTATGTGTGTGTTGTAAGATGCCTTTGAGTTGAACGCTACTATTTATAATTTAGATCCTGCTGTTTTCGCCCACAGTGATGTAAGACAGGTGATAAATTCAATGTGTTTTAGAAATGACAGCCAACAGAACATCTGTCATCCCCTTTGTTTGGGTGAAAATGGTAATTGCTGCTGAAAGCAACCTTATTCTGAGAAGTAAAGATTTTCTTTTAACTTTGAACACACTTTCCTTTGAAACCCTCTTTTCTTGTACTTCGTGTACCAGACTATTGATGTTCCGGGCAACTCATTTATTTTACCTTCTCTTATCTTTCCTTACCCATAACACACCGTGCTGTCTTGTCCTTGCTGACTCATACTTGCTGCATAATTTGAACTTTTCTCTCTGTGTGTCTCTCTCTCTCTCTCTCTCTCATGGTGAATTCCTCACAGGATCAGACCTGCTTTTTATGCGCCACTGGTTTTCACTTAAAGTGAGAAGGAGTAGAGGGAGGAGGGAGAAGGTAGAAGGGAGGAAAGGGGGTTTAGTGAACAACAAACTACTCTGTGAGAACTAAGTATATATTTGGTGAAAAAGGAAGAAAAGAAGTATGAAAAAAGATCTGTGAAAAGTTAAAGAATAGGAGCGAGGTGGTGCAGGGTGGAGAGGAAACCGTAGAGAAAAAGATAATAATTTCTGCCGGGGGATTTGCAGTTGCCCGGACAACGAACAAAGCACAGCCAGTTGGACGATGTGAGAGAAAAGGCTGAATAGAGAAAGGAACGGCTCAGTAGAGGGGAAGAGAGAGAGAGAGAGAGAGAGAGAGAGAGAGAGAGAGAGAGAGAGAGAGAGAGAGAGAACAAGAGCTGAGAATGACTGCAACCAGCAGCAGAATAATATCTGGGAATCAGAGTTACTCAGATATCGACAAAGATTTCTTCATGATCCCTTTAATTTTATTTGAAGCACATCCTTCTTTTTATTTGTTTAGCATTATTGGATAACACGGTTTTGAGAAAAAACATCAATGCCCGTATGAAACAGAAAACATCAATACATCACAATCACATCAGCTGAAAAAATATCTGCTTTCAAAATGTGTTTTTATGGACTGCAGGAGGGAGGTTTAACATTGAATCAGAGAGAGAGAGAGAGAGAGAGAAGGAAAGAGAGAAGGAGAGAGATAGAAGGAGAAAAAGATTGAGAGGGAAGAGAAAGAAAGGGGGAGAGAGGGAGACAGAGAGAGAGAGAGAGAAGGAAAGAGAGAAGGAGAGAGATAGAAGGAGAAAAAGATTGAGAGGGAAGAAAAAGAAAGGGGGAGAGAGGAAGACAGAGAGAGAGAGAGAGAGAGAGAGAGAGTGTTTTTGGTTTGGTTAATAAAGCCAGGCCTGGCAAAAGTCCAGCTAAAGTCTGTATAAACTCAAAGACTCTTGGAGAGTGAGGGGAGGACGGTGAACGGGTGAGGACGGGGAAGAGGAGGGTGAGTTTGGGTAAAATTGGTCCTAATGGAAAAGAAACCCCCCAAAAATTAAGATGAATAGCTTAAATTCATCAAATCTATTAAGAATTGATTGACAAACAGAAGATATTGTTAGTTGCATGTAAATGCAGCTCAACCTGATTTTGTATTATATTGTTCTCTATCTGATTATGTTTTATTAGATTTGTTCAATGTTCATCATAATAATGAATATGATAAAAAGACACATTGAAAATATGCAAAACCTCACATCCTCAACCGCACACACGTGTGTTACTTGTCAACAAAAACTTTCTCTAATTTTCAAATACGTCAGGAGTGGAAGATGTGATCAGATAATTAAGTACAAATTTAAAAAAACTATACTTTAAAAAGTCTAAAAGTCCTGCATTAAAAATGTTCTGAAGTTAAATTATAAAAGTATTAACAACATATGCTCTTAAAGTTTAAAAAGTACTCATCATGCAGGCTGCTATTTAGTATCTAACATGTGAAAATTAACTCGTAAACTAAATAAATGTATTGTCGTGAAATGTTACTTTGACACATGACATGAAACCATCACATGAGACCACCTTTAAAAGGATTTGTGAAATAATGTGCTAATTGAAACATGCACACCCCCCACACACACACACAGTACATTTATAAACACACACCAAAGTAAACATTAGGCAGAAAGTATCTGTGTTCCTCGTGTCTCGAGCTCAGATGGAGGTGAATGACCATTATTGGCTCGCTGCTGATTGAGTGCCAGCTAAAGTTTCCCTCCTCTCAGTCGGACAAGTACCAACACATACTGTAACTCCCACACAGAGGTTTTTTTCTGCCTTGCATGTCTGACTGGTTCAACTTTTGATGTAATTCAGCATAAACATACCCACATGTGGCTTTTTCAAAACATGAATTCACATTTCACTCCTGCTCGGCCTCGGGGTCCCATATCAACAACTCTCCTGGTTCCAGCTCCGCTGCTGTGTTTGACTGCAAACCCTTCAATCTGAGTCATTATAGCCCCATGGCACTAATGGTATACAGTTACACCAGCAATACTCTGTAATAAAGTCTCCTTTAGAGGTAAATACCAAGGCAAAGGATTGTGGGTCTACGCGTAATGGCCCAGGTCAGATGCTGATAGGCAGGACAGATGATTCAAGTTTACATTAGCAAGTAATCCTTTTTTGAAGCAGCAGAGCAACATCATCCTCCGCGCGAATGGTTAACGAGGTGGACGCTCTCTGTGCTGCTGCTGTATCACATGTCATATTCCCAAAATCTCAGTGTTGCTGCAACAAAGGAACTCCCTTCGCCCCCAAAGGCTCCTCGTTGGATTTCATTCTCCAGTGTGGTTAAGGTCACAGGTCCAGCCCACGGGGGGATCTGATTGGACCGCGTGCCTGCTGGAATATTCAACCAACCACCTTGCTCGGAGACGTGATTGGACACAGCCGGTGCAGTTATGTAAATGAGCACCTGGTGGCGCCTGCTGCTGGCCGGAGCTGCTCAACCCAGACTGGGGCTCAGACTCAGTGAGCGGCCGAGGCGCGTGGACCCTGGACGGTAACTCGCTTTAAAAAACAACAACAACAACAACATCAACAACGACTTCTCCCTGATTGTCGGAAGAGTTTTAAAAACAACATTATCTCCTACGAGTGTCCAGTGGAAGTCAGGCTGTTGGTTTATTAACATCAGCCGCACGCGCTCAGCAGTTTTCGGATAATTTCTTGTTTCCCGAGTTTGGCCAGAGGTCGTTCACTGAGCGCGACGGAGCGCCGCTTGGATTATTCAGTGGACTCGCGCGTGGTTCAGGGTATAACACACCTTTACTTCGTCAAACACAGACTTCGTCTCAAAGTTTGAACCGCTGTCAACGCACACCTCTCGTGTCTTTGAGGTAAGTACCCACACACTCCTCCGGACCCTTCGCGCGTTTCTTATCTGCGCACTTTGCTCCACATGAAGCGACTATAATATTATTGCGGGGGGATATTTCCGTCTGTCTGCGTGTCTGTCTGACTGTGGCGTGGCGTCTTGAAGTCTCGGTGTGAGGCGGGCAGGCAGCGCTGGACGTCAGCCACGAGCTGCCGGGAAGCGCACATATGCGGTGTAACGTTGCGCACATTTGTGTGGCAGATGCATTGTGGCATTCGCCTTCTGCGTAGCTGGAATAATCTGCCAGTGAGCGCCATGGTCCTCATCCACCGAGGACTGAGCAACAGCTCGCTCAACCGGGTCTTGTGCAGCGGAGGAAAAGTCACTCGGTCCTGATTTGTGCTCATTAGATTGCTTTCACAGATTTATCGTCATTTGACTTTTTATTTATTCCATCATGATGATGACTCCCACACTGAGGTGATGGTTTGGTTAAGGTGTCACCACCAGTCAAGTCTTTGGTGGCAGACTGTTGAACTCTCACATGGCACCTTTTTATTCTAACACACAAAAACCTTGAGTCGAATAAAAGTGTTTCTCCTTGACCTGCAAAGCTTTAAAACTGCAGCAGCAGCAGCAGCAGCAGTCTTGATGAATGGGTCGCTGAAGTGTTTAATGTCAAGACCTTGAAGCATCCAGGTGGTGGTCATCACACCCCCCATCAACCCTGCGACCTCTCAGCACCACAGGTGACCTCCAATAAGGGCATCTGCTCTGGGTTCATTCACCTCTGGCCTTAATTGTGATGCTTCCTCCTTTTGGAGAGTTAATCCGTCATCCGAAGCAAACTTGGATAATATCCCATGTTGGCCTGATGCTGGAGAGGAGAAACTGTATCGATACAGGAAAAACATATTCAAACTCTGTGGAGGAGCTGCCAGGGGGTTTGGACTTTGAACTGAAATCACATTTTGAGTTTTTTTATGAGCCAGAAGAAAGGGGCGGCGAGAGTGAATTAAACATGTGGCTCCATGATTCTCATCTTCTGTTAAAGAGATGGCGCAGGAGTAAAAAAAAAAAAGAAGAGAGCACAAGACGTTGTACTCAAAAGCTGCATATTATCATCTTCCTGCCTCACTTTGTGTATATCAGAAAGAGACCGAAGGAGAGCGGTGAACACGTGGGTGAGATTGTGTTACTGTTGCCTGCTTGTTCCTGTGTGTTTGTGCACGTTGTAGTGCTTGCAGATGGGCGGAGGGCCTGATGGAGGAGTTTACAACGGGCTTTAGTGGGTGTGCAGTGCAGCGGACGGTCGAAAAACTAAAACCTGTCGATGTGGGTTTGTTGGCCGGAGGACTGAGCAGGCAGCCCAGAGGAGGTGTAGCATTGTTGACATGTTGGGAGGAGGACGTAAAAGGCAATTCCCCCTCTTTAGGGGCATGAAGTGAGGAGGAGCCCTCGGTGTGGATACACAGTCCCTCCCAGCAAACTGCCGGATCCCTGTCTAATGGGCATCTGGCCGCTAAGTCCTCCTCAGCATCCCACAAGAGCCGTTGGCCCTGCATAGCTGCTTTATTTATCAGCTGTGCAGTCCAGCAGAGGTGACGCAGAATACGTGAAATCGCTGGATAGTCCAGTTCTGTGAGTATAACTGTGCCGGCACACACTTGGAACAGTTCTCTCTATTGATTTGTTTGTGTATGGCAGCCTAAGGAGAAAATGACATTAATTGCATCATGTGATTTGTGTAGAGGCATGTACAGCACAAAGTCATTTGTCTGGGACATGGCTGTTTGTCATTTGTTTAGTTTGGTTATTAGCCTGCGGGGGAGGGAGGGGGAGGGGTCTTGGAAATGTGTTTTTATGTACACAAGAAATATTTAACAAGTTTTCTTTGCGGTTTTGCATTATTGCTGGTGGTTTATTCCCCACAAAATACACACCAGATGCGGGCCTGTGTACGAGCGCGCTCACGCGGAGACGGACCAAGGGGACGATTGGTCTCCACGGTGAGAACACGGGTTTGTGGCGTCTGGTCGATCATTGACCTCAGTCTGTTGTCCTTCCATCTGCGTCATTGTTCGGGCGGCAGCCATGCGTTGTGACTTAGTCTTTGTGTTTCTGGTTGTTGACCGTTCTGAAAAGACTTCTGAGCAGGTGGAGAGGAATCCCAAACCCAAAGACGGATCCCGTGCAATCCCGGTGAATGTTTTCCACAGTTGCCTGATCTTTATGGCCGCGTGGCTCGTTAACCACATCAAGGAGCACAATGATGATGATCATGGTGCTTTCCATCCAGAAGAGTGGCCTTTCAC
The DNA here is from genome assembly GCF_029220125.1 of Pseudoliparis swirei. Classification (NCBI taxonomy): domain Eukaryota; kingdom Metazoa; phylum Chordata; class Actinopteri; order Perciformes; family Liparidae; genus Pseudoliparis; species Pseudoliparis swirei. The sequence goes on from NC_079409.1 coordinate 15,161,015, forward strand.
TCTGACAACGATCCTGTGTTAGGCAGAAACTCGGCTAACTTCTGTGCTTGCTTTTAATTGGCTCCCGACAGACCGATCGAGGCAATTGGAAGAATTCGTTTAAGATCCCCCTATCATCTCTAAAGTTCCCAGCAAATGGGAAATGAAACCAATTGATGGCACGACTCGACTGTCCACCCTGTTTCTATAAACTAATTTCCCCTCCAGTCTAGACAGCTTGACTTTTCAATTGCATTGCGTGTGCATCTGTGTGTGTGTGTGTGTGTGTGTGTTCACACGCAGAGCTAGCTTGACGAGACTTTCGGAGGAACAAACTCCCGCAGTATTGGGTGGTGACACTTCAAAGTGAGACCCGGGGTGTTCTTGGGCTCTAGTTGTCTCAATTTGATTTGCGCTCAGTGAATCTCCGTCACTGAAGTCTTACCTTCTATCGGATCAGGCCTCGACTCCTCTCTGACACCCGGCATACCTTTGATCCCCCTAATGGATCACTCTGATAATCTGTCTCTCGCTCTACATGCAGCACATGTTCTCCCTCTTCATCCTGTATCTCCTCATTCCCTTTGAAGCAGCGCTAGATGTTTCATTTATCTTCCTCCCTCTGCTCATCCATCTCAGCCTCCCTTCTCCTCTCGTCCTTGTGGGTCTCCTCATTTATCTGTTTGTGCTTCCTGTTGGGGGTGCTCTGCTCTGCCTAGATAACAGTGTTGCTGCTTGGCTGTAATAAACTGTGGTTATATTTTCACACTTTATTATCAAAGTATCTCAGGATCTTGGCTTGTTGACTCAGAAACCTGCAAATATGGCCAACAATTTGGCCTGAATAGAGGTGCTAAATGTGAATGATATCATTCATTAACATGAAAAGTACAGCAATGTAGAAGCAGGCATGTAACACTTTTTCTTATGTTTTAATTTCACAACTGCATTACATGTTTATGACTTAAATAATAAAATCATCATTAAAAAAAGTCGCCCACTGCTTTATTAGCATCGCACTTCTGTACTCTGTTGGACATTCGGAAAGGAAGAAGAACAGTTGAGCCATTTGTTCTTGTCGTTTCTTTTTGTATTTTAAACGGTTATCCTGATGGCGGCTGATGTGCCCATGAGCGTTGATCAGCAGAGGCCTGATGAGTCTCCCACCAAAGCCTCCAACTTGTTTTCCCATGTGCAGCCGATCTCCCTGTATCTGTCAACACATCTGTGAACTCAAATGAGGTAGAGTTAATGATGTGAAGGGTGAACCCTGTGAGCTGAAACCAGCCGTGAGTCACGTGGAGTTCTTTCTCACGTCTCCCCAACAACGGGAAGAACCAGACGAGCCTAATGAAAGATGGAAACTCTGTCAAACTTAAAAGCTGGTGTGCGTGCTCGCTTCTCTACTTCTAACTCGTTCTTGATCATTTTTTATTTATTTTAGTCGTCTCAATTCGAATCCTCACACGCAGGTGGTGTTTTTGTCGCGAACTGCGAGCACACCCGGCCTCTCGTGGCTCGCTATATAACTAACAATTACTAATTGCTTCTGGCAAAGTCGGTGCTTTTGAAACCTTGTTGGAACACGGAAGAAAAATTGTGTTAAACATCAACGGTGAAATTCTCTTTATATACGTCTTCTCTTCTTCTGATGGATTAGAATTGTAATGATATCCACGCTGAGTGGGGTGGGGCCTGTCTCTCCCTCCCAGGGGTTAGAAAGGAGGAGGAGGAGGAGGAGGAGGACCCTGGCTCCATATTAATCAGGTTAAAACTTTTTTGCATCCACGTTTTCTCTTATGTGGAGTATTTCTCAGCCTCCCCATGCACTGCAGTAGCCAGACATTGAACAGCTCAAAGACTTCTTGACTTCTTTCCTCTCTGCTCCGCGGTGATTCATTGCAGCGGAGAAGAAGGTGTGTGTGTGTGTGAGAGGGCTGACTTCTCACTGTGACTCTCAATGCTGAGTCTCACTGAACTCCCGTTTCATCTGGCCTCCCTAGTTTCTCTTCCCGCTCGGTTCAGTTCCACTCCAGGCCATCCCTCCTTCTTTCCCTCCTCTTTTTCAATAGCTGCTTGCTGGATTGATAATTCTCACCCTCATGCGGGCAAAGAGTTTCCTTTTGTCCCGCGCGGTCATTCTGAGTCTTTTCGTTTGGTTACCGGACAGAGTTTTTGTCCGCCTCGGCATTCTTGTGTCTGTCGTCCTGCATCTCTTTCGCAGGCCGTTTTCTCTCCGCTCTTTGTTAGAGTAGCACTGTGCTGCCACATGCCTCCCCTTTCTCCTTCCACCCCATCCTCCCCTCTGCTTCTCACTCGCTCTCTGACAAGTGGCAGTGAGGCTTTGCAAATTTAATTCAGTGAACTGGGCGGCGGCTCGTTGTCACACTGCAGCCCGAAGACGGCGGTCACACTCGAACCACACACATACTCTCTGCTGTCATATTAACGTGCTAATGCTGCCACATACCTGCTAGATTCTCCTAATAATTTGTACACGCACGCTTCAATTCAGGTCAAACTCTAGATCCATTTCCCCTCTGTAGCGGTGAAGGCTCGTTTTCGTGCAGCAGCGTGAAACTCTATCTTCTAACTTCTTTAGCAAAGTGAGAAAAGCCTTTCATGAACTCACTTTCACCAGAAAGTGAAATGCCACTCCTTTCATTCCAGATGCCTAACGCAGAGACAAAAAGAGCTGAGAACGGTTAAACTTCGTGCACCGACAAGTCCGAAGCGCCAAGCCCAGTTGCTGTCAATCAAAAAACAGTTTTCCAAAAGAACTTGTACACTATCTTCTCCCGTTTTGTCCTTTGGGTGCACAGGGAGAGGAGCTGATGAACCGCCCCTGGGAGCCAGAGGGGCTCACAAGGCCTTCGCTTGGTGGTCTTTCTCTTCGGGGGGATCTTGTGCTCAGTGTCACATTTCAGCTGTCACCAAACATATATTGTTTAATTATAGTTCACTCTTAGCACTCTTGTACGTTTATTCCAGACAGTCTATCTTCAAATGCCAAGTGATTGGAGTACAATGAAGGAATCCAGATGCAACATTGTGTTTGCACCGTGTGTGCAGCTTATTGATTTGTAGGCAAACTTGCAAAGGTCACCTTCTTCTCGAGCTCTTAATTGGAACATAGGTGGGACAAATTGTCTGCCAAAAGTCCACATTACCGGAACAAATATGCAGCATTGCTCTGAGAGATGTGGAACCTGGTGTGCAGGAAGCAGAAGAAGTTCTGGATCAACTGGATCCTGCAGAACAGCATTTAGACACCTCGTTTATTAAGGCGAGACCCAGATGCTTTGTGCATTTATTGTGTTGAATCATTTTAAATATTAAGCCTGTTTTAAAGCTAATACTCGGGGAAACACCAGGAACTTACTCTTGATTTTTGTAACCATATTTGAGATTTGAAACGATCCGATTTTTTTATATCACATAAACCTCTTTGATAAGGATCCCTTGAATATGTTTATTAAAGATTTGTTTCCACTATTTGTACTTCCCAGAACATTTTACAGTTAAAGTAAACTACTTCTTACCTGTTTGGACTTGTATATCGGCAGTGGTGTATAAAGTACCCAAAAGTCATACTTGAGTAAAAGTAAAGATACTTGACTGGAAAATTACTCAAGTAAAAGTAAAAGTCACCTATGAGAATACTACTTGAGTAAAAGTATTAAAGTATCTGATTTTTTTTGTACTTAAGTATCAAAAGTAATTTTCTGATATTAAATGTACTTAAGTATTGAAAGTAAAAGTAAAAGTAAATGCTGTTAATAAAAAAAACAAAGGGTCAGAATTTTGAGAATTATGAAGTTTATTTGTTTAGGTGCTGTGGCCGCCATGAACAAGGAGTATGAGCTAGGATGAACTTAGCAATATATGAATACTATGAAATTACTAAAATATAAGAACACAATTAACACAGAAAAAAGCAGAACCAAAAGTAACAACCAGAATCATCACTTTAAAGTGAAAAATGTATTGTTCATCTTCAAAAGAAGTTGATTTTCAAAATGGACAGATTTCAGTGTCGCTCTTCTGGGGCTGAAGACGAGTCCTGCGATGCTGAAGAGCCGTTCACATGGTGCAGGTAGAGTGTGTCTAGCTTCACAGGCCCTGATGCAGGTAGAGTGTGTCTAGCTTCACAGGCCCTGATGCAGGTAGAGTGTGTCTAGCTTCACAGGCCCTGGTGGTGCAGGTAGAGTGTGTCTAGCTTCACAGGCCCTGATGCAGGTAGAGTGTGTCTAGCTTCACAGGCCCTGGTGGTGCAGGTAGAGTGTGTCTAGCTTCACAGGCCCTGATGCAGGTAGAGTGTGTCTAGCTTCACAGGCCCTGGTGGTGCAGGTAGAGTGTGTCTAGCTTCACAGGCCCTGATGGTGCAGGTAGAGTGTGTCTAGCTTCACAGGCCCTGGTGGTGCAGGTAGAGTGTGTCTAGCTTCACAGGCCCTGATGGTGCAGGTAGAGTGTGTCTAGCTTCACAGGCCCTGATGCAGGTAGAGTGTGTCTAGCTTCACAGGCCCTGGTGGTGCAGGTAGAGTGTGTCTAGCTTCACAGGCCCTGGTGCAGGTAGAGTGTGTCTAGCTTCACAGGCCCTGATGGTGCAGGTAGAGTGGGTCTAGCCTCACAGACAGCAGCACACAGTTGGGAAGCATTTCAGCAAGTCAACGTGATCCACACTGCTGTCATGCGCTTGAGATGACGAAGAAGAAGTCCTCTTCATCAGATGAACTGGACCTGTTGGCATCCCCTAGCTGCAGGGAGGGTTCTTCCATGTGCTGCTTGATGTAGTCCATTCCTGAAATAAAGTGAGAGTATTACAGACATGATAGAATTAATAACACTTCCTAACATGTCATGACCCCAACCAACAGTTTTGTACAAAATAGTTTGTTTTAATTTGAAGTTTATACATTTAGTTTCATGCACTGTCCGTGCATCCAGAGTTGATTTGTGAATATGTACTTGTATCTCTGTAGTTAAACACAACAACAGTCCCAAATCATTATCGTCGCCATTATTGGACCGTCACTCTTATAATATTAATACAAATAATTATAATAATGCTGTAATGATTAGAATTATATTATAGCTAAGACGACTCAAATCAACAAATTCTCACAACTGTCAACACTTCTTCAGCTCATTAACTCGCTAGAGATCTGTCTGCTGCACTAACGCTAATTGTCTCATTTAATTGACGATAGCTAGCGAGCGTTAGCCTAACATACAACATGCGTAGGACAATCAGACACCTGCCTCCCCCCTCTCCTGCCAAAGATATAACTTACTCCAATCCTGAGGACAACACTGCTAGATATCTTAACAGGTTTATGATGACCAACCATTAACGTTGCGGCTCATGGGATTAATCTTAGTTTACCTCAATGTGTTTCCTGAGGTTGGTGAGTTGTTGAAGGCCAGTATCTCCGTAGCTTTCGGTCGGCATAAGAGGCACTTCATCCGGTAGGAAGAAACTTTCACTCCGACAAAAGAAAAGAGTTCGCCCAAATATGGCCACGGACGTTGATCTTGGTCACCGTGGTTGTTCGAGTAGCTTCCATTGCTGCTCGACATGAAACGAGTCGTATCTGTAGCCGCTCGCTAGCATCCTGGGCATCACTGGGAAGAGAAAACACGCGGCAAGGACCAATGACCCCCAACCTGGTGCTCGTGCTGCGTTCAGGTGCGCTGCGGTGTGTTCCACAACAGTCCCCGATGTTTCTCATGATTATTTTTTTCCCGTAGTAACGAGTAACGATACTGTTTCAGGGGAAATGTATAGGAGTAAAAGTACAAGTTTTCATTGCAAAATGTAGTGAAGTAAAAGTAAAAGTAAACAGAAATATAAGTAGTAAAATAAAGTACAGATACCCAAAAAAACTACTTAAGTAAAGTAACGAAGTACTTCTACTTCGTTACTATACACCACTGTATATCGGCAATACGCCATATCAGTTGATATATTCTAGCTCTGAACATTATCTACAACAAGAATATGTAGAATATGACCCAGACATGTAGAATATGACCCACCTCCACCAGACTCCTACATAATCCAGTTTTTGAACCGTCTTTGTTCTGGCCTCTGATCTTGAATAAATGTGACTATTCTGTGAATTACGTCATTGTACACGTATCATAAACCTGTCAAATGAAGTTCCCACCAAAGTGTTTCTTTTACCGGCCAACAAAAAGTGTTTCTGGCTCCAAGTGGTTTGTGTGGCGGCTGTTGATGAAGGCATTCTTCTTTGCCAGACCAGCCGGAGGTAATCGCTCATCGTTGGTCTCTGTCCACGATGCAGAGATGCTGAGCACTGCTGCAACGCAGCCGCCAAGTGGACCCGCTCCAGGTTTTAAAGCGGGCCGCGAAAAGGGAGAAGATGGAAGTTTCACTCTTAAGTTATGAGCGATTTCAGCTTCAGGATGCCAATTTCTTTACCCGTTTTTATTTATTTATTTATTTTACCCGTGAGTCATCCGGTGTCGGCTTGTTACCGTCGCATTGAAAATGCGGAAGGTTATGTTTTGATCGCCGTGTATTTATTTATTTATATGCGTGTTACTCGCATAACACAACAAGTATTCAACCGATACGCATGCAATTTGGTGGGATGATTGGTTATTATCCGGGGACCATTTGCTTAGATTTTGGGATTGATCGGGTCAAAGGTCAAGGTCATGGAAAGGTCAACATCTTCTTTTTACCATAGCACGGTCAATCTGTATCCAATTGGCATGCAACTAATGCCAACATGTTCATAATTCAATACCCAATCTTGTGATATGCGAAGGTATGCGCTCTACCGAGTGCCCGTTCTAGTTCATGATATGTGTTCTGACCAGTGTGCTCTGAGATGGGTATTTGTGGGGTGAAGCTGAGCGGGCTTCATGAGTTCAGCACAACTTGATTCTTCACAGGTTTTGTTTTACGATCCCTTCTCCGTGCTTCCTTTGCCGTTTGATCGTAATCACCGCCTCTTTCAGTCAACCTTTGGTCACACTTTCTCCTTCTCCTGTTGCTGCGGTTTAATTAGTTTTCCTGACTCAGCCACCGCTGCTGCCTTCACCATTATTCTGTTTAAGTGACTCATCTTCCCTCCTGCGTCCTTAACCTCTGGTACAACTCCGGAAGATGAGATTCCACTATCGTCACTGGCACTTCCCTGTATAGTTGGATATTGTGACGCGCAGCTGTACAGTTTGATGACCAGCATGTTATCAGCACTATGACTAACAGCATATCAGACTTTCTCTGCAGCTTCCTGAGATATCGTGGCTCATTTGTTGATGTCAGTGGAGGTTATTATTAGAAGTGCACCGCCTTACTTTTCAGTTTTTCGAGCTCCCTGGTTTCTGTCCTCAGTGGGGGAGGAGTTGTGTTTTCTTGCTTGGAGTGAAGACAATATTACACCAAGTAGAATTTTTACATATGCAAGCTAAAGAAAATTCATTCAAAATGAAAAAAGTAATCGCATGGACAGACTGGTGTAGCCAAAAATTCCTGCCTTTTCCACTTTCAACATTGCATCATTTAGCTCTGATATAAAGAGATGTATTGGCTACAGCTCAATTTTCTAACCGTATTATCAAAGCCTCCTTACATATTTTTAAAACGCATTAACACCTGTAAATAAGCGCTGCGCCTGCGTAGCTAGTATAACGGTTTATTTATTGCCATATGCACAGACTGTGTCTACTCTTATTGTGAACAGATTGTTGCTAAACTAAGACTAGACATGTGCTTCAATTTCACTTTTCAACCTTGAATAACCGTCATTCAAACAATCTATTCAACATTTGTTAATTTGTCAACTTGCTCAGTGTGTTAGAGTGGGTAGTAATAACCAGGAAACAGTGGCCCCTCCGGGACCAGCAACAAGACTGTTTACAGGAAATCCATCACATGACCTCGTTTCCAACTGTTGTGGAGTTCAGGGATTAATCCACACTTCCTACTCTCCAGGACTCGGAGGCTAGTGGTGCGTATGATCTCACCGGCGTCCTCACACGCTGACGGACATCCAAAACAAAGAGCTCGCCACGTTGAGTCGCCCAGCGGCCGCGAGTCACGTGGGACTGAGGCAGCGAGTCACTCGTCTGTGACCGGAGCCTCCACACAGGTCTGTGACCGGAGCCTCTACACAGGTCTGTGACTGGAGCCTCTACACAGGTCTGTGACTGGAGCCTCTACACAGGTCTGTGACTGGAGCCTCCACACAGGTCTGTGACTGGAGCCTCCACACAGGTCTGTGACTGGAGACTCTACACAGGTCTGTGACTGGAGCCTCCACACAGGTCTGTGACTGGAGCCTCCACACAGGTCTGTGACTGGAGCCTCCACACAGGTCTGTGACTGGAGACTCTACACAGGTCTGTGACTGGAGCCTCTACACAGGTCTGTGACTGGAGCCTCTACACAGGTCTGTGACTGGAGCCTCTACACAGGTCTGTGACTGGAGCCTCCACACAGGTCTGTGACTGGAGCCTCCACACAGGTCTGTGACTGGAGCCTCTACACAGGTCTGTGACTGGAGCCTCTACACAGGTCTGTGACTGGAGCCTCCACACAGGTCTGTGACTGAGCCTCCACACAGGTCTGTGACCGGAGCCTCCACACAGGTCTGTGACTGGAGCCTCCACACAGGTCTGTGACTGGAGCCTCCACACAGGTCTGTGACTGGAGCCTCTACACAGGTCTGTGACTGGAGCCTCTACACAGGTCTGTGACTGGAGCCTCTACACAGGTCTGTGACTGGAGCCTCTACACAGGTCTGTGACCGGAGCCTCCACACAGGTCTGTGACTGGAGCCTCCACACAGGTCTGTGACTGGAGCCTCTACACAGGTCTGTGACCGGAGCCTCCACACAGGTCTGTGACTGGAGCCTCCACACAGGTCTGTGACTGGAGCCTCCACACAGGTCTGTGACTGGAGCCTCTACACAGGTCTGTGACTGGAGCCTCCACACAGGTCTGTGACTGGAGCCTCTACACAGGTCTGTGACTGGAGCCTCCACACAGGTCTGTGACCGGAGCCTCCACACAGGTCTGTGACCGGAGCCTCCACACAGGTCTGTGACTGGAGCCTCCACACAGGTCTGTGACTGGAGCCTCCACACAGGTCTGTGACTGGAGCCTCCACACAGGTCTGTGACTGGAGCCTCCACACAGGTCTGTGACTGGAGCCTCTACACAGGTCTGTGACCGGAGCCTCTACACAGGTCTGTGACTGGAGAGTGTGTCTACAGCCATGCTCTGGCTCTGTTAGGCTGCAGGTAAATGCTGTGCTAAGCATATGCTATCATGCTCCCAGTGACACGGCTACCATGCTGATGCTTAGCAGGTCACTTTCCTTATCTGTCCTATAAATTGTCGACAAAGTGCAGTTGAGGCTGAGGGGAATGTTGGTTCAACAGGTTGTGGGAAGGTTACGTGATTACATTTAATTCTGTGGGCGACGTGAATGTATGCACCACATTTCACGGCACTCCATCTTTTATAGTTTTAAAGATATTTTAGTCAAGACAAGGGGTGGTCGCTTTAAAAACTCAAGTTGCAAAGAATCATGTCATTCAAATGATTTGTTATTCCAAAATCAAGCATATTGTAAGTTTGCTCATTTCTGACTTGAAATACTGCAGCAGCTCTCTTGAGTCTCAGATGTTGATTATGTTGGCGTAATAAAAAAGAAGTGGACTAAATGATGAATGTGATTGATTACCTCTCCTAGGTTTCAAACCTCTGCAAGATTATTCTATACGGTTCTGAAACGGTCTGAAACTAATGGCTGTATGGTCTATAAAAACCAATAGTTATGACATTCTCTGCAGTGATTGAAAGCAAACACAGTTTGGCATTTTAATTGGTTATGCGAACCAACCTGAATACGATCCTCTAGGTCACTTTGGACCGGCTTCATTATACAACTGGAAAGAATAACGAATGCAAACATTTGGGTCCAACATAAGGGGCTTTCTAGAAAAGACACTAACCAGTGCCAACGCTGTCCTGCCAGTTTCACTGAAGACATCTAATTATAGAGACTGTGTAATGACTTCTAACTAAAAAGTCTTTCCCAGTGCGTCTCTCTGCCCTTGACTCTCTTGTCTGTCGCGTTTTGTCGTGCGGGACGGAAACGGCAGCTGCTCATAAGTATTCATTAGTGCTGCGTTTGGATTAGCGGAGAGAAAATGTTAAAGTGTAGATTGGGCTCCACACTCTGCTGCCTCCTCCAGATCACAGCAGGTCCTCCGGCCTCGCCGAGCGCGAACCACAGCTGTCCGACACCACTTGACTTGTCCAACAACAATGTTCTCCGATGGCTCGATAAAGCATTTGTCTGGAAGGTCTTCTTTGTTTCTTTGTCTCTCTGAAACATAAAAGGTTGTTTCCCCTTTCATTGACACAGCGGTGATGAGACGCTGTCGAGGATAATGTCTGTTGACAACACAGTGGTTGTTATGGTGATTACTGATTACCTCAAATGTGTGGCCCCAGTCATCCAATTTTCAGCTCAGATTTGTACACACAGCTTAGTCCTATAAACTCCATATTTCAGCGTTTGGTGATCTGGCATACTTGCACACATACTTAGTCATTTGGACAACGTGTGTTTCTGCCAATGTCCGCCTGTCTTTCCTTTCCCTACTCGAACATATGAACTATGTGTGGGTTGCGTCGTGTCTCCCGTTCAGGACAGCTGCACTGGCTGGATATCCCTGAGATCTCCTCTGCCCACAGACACAACCCACGTCCCACACACACACACACACACGCACACACCGTACAAGGTCAAAAGTCACCCTCTCCACACCACCTCCCTGCTCTTAAACACACACGCACACACATGTACCCATGTCATAATTGCTCTGGTTCCACTGTCTCCGCCCTCTTGTTCCTGAGTTAACTCCACGATACTTTTCACTCTGTTTCCATGCCGTACCCCTCCCCAACTCTCTCCCCCCACACACACACACACACACACACACACCTCCCCACTCCCCTCCAATCTTCTGTCACTACAGCTGTGTGTCAGCTGCCGGCCTGTCCCAGTCTCGTCGGATAGATGAAGCCGAAACACAGAGGGTCTACAGGGAAGACAGCCTGGCCTCTCTGTCTCTCCCAGCTGTCACTCCCACTTCAGCCGTCCACTTATCACGAGGTTTCTTTCCTTCCCTCTTGCTTGCCCACTGGTCGTCTTCCTTGAACACATCTCAAAAGTAAAATAAGGGTTAAAGCAGTGAAATGTGCTTATTTCTTTCACATATTGCGTACGCTACGTTATTTTGCAAATATGAGTTTGTTACTGCAGTTACATCTAGTTTAAACTAATTCAGTCTAATACAACAGTCGTGTACTAACATCCTACCTTCATGAAGGTTTTAATGTTGAGTTTCAGTTGAAACTGTTGCGGGGTATTCTGGAGGCTGTAGTTTGTTGCTTCATTGAATTGTTTTGTTATACTGAGAAATGTTGCTATTATTTTGTCCATCCCATTTATATTAGTGAGGATGACCTCCATTTAGAAACACCTCTGTGTACAGCACAATTCAACAGCACCACAAACTACAGCCTCCATCATGATCATTAGTTGAATCCTCTCGCATTAGATCCTTCATGAAGGTAGAATTGCCTAATAAACTGAGTGCATCTTCAAATTCACTCAACATCACATCCAACATGTCTGTGACGAGGTTATGAGCAAGTACACTGTGTTCCTCTTACCTAACCATATGTTTACATCTCCATTAACTCAAAATACGTTGTCACTCATCGGCTTTTCTTCCTCCAATCTTCGCAGCTTCATTTGTTATATTTATTCCAAACAAGCCTCTCCGACCGGGTGATCCAAATTACACTCCGTGCCATCCGGAAGGAATAAGACATTCTCTGAGAGTAAATGGAGTCGTCTCATTATACCATCTTCAACTACCAAACTGTTTTTACCCTTTCTACAGGCAGCAAAGTCTTATTATTTCACCGCATCCTGCTGCCACAGAGAAAAACACATTAGTGACTGCGAGATATGCCATGTGCTTTAGACGAGAGGATTTGATTGAGGGAGTTAATGATGGAGAAAGTGAGCCCGGAGCTCAACAGCCTGGAGAGTAAATGTGTGTGTTCTTTTGTGTGTGTGTGTGTGTGTGTGTGTGTGTGCATAATGAATGCAGGAGTGAAAATATAATCATTTGTGGTTTTGATGGTGGTCGGAGCATTTTCTACAAACGCAGTGAAGAATCCTAAAGTGGATGTGAATTTAATTTAATTTAATTATCTATTTTTCTGCGACAGGTATGCCTGTGGACATCAGTGCGTCTCCGGACAGGTAACCAGGTGTGTTGCTGCCGTCATGGCCTTGCCAACCCTGCGGCTGTTTCCTGTCACCGTGGTCACGGTCCTGGTGGCGCTGGTGTCGTCTTCTGGGGACAATGAGTGGGACTTTAACCCAGGTAAGATGTCGTATACACACAAAGAGTGAATTGGTGATGGATGAACTCAAATTCTGTGTTTTTCTTTCGTTTATTTTTTCTTTGTCCGTCCTTCCCAAAAAGAATGACACATTTGAAATGCAGTTGGCATGTTTTTACAGGTTTTTATTACGACATACTCGAGCCCTTCCCCTCTTTTTACCCCCTCGCGTCCACGGGGCACAGCCATCGTCCGTCCTGCTGCCCCGACATTCTCCTCACATTCTCAGATCAGTAAGGCTCGCTCTCTGTTCGCTATCAACAGGCTATCCTGTGTCCTCGCCCTGTCTGCCAGCCAGTTGTGTCGTGTGTAATGGGAGAATGAGAAAGCCAGCCACCCTCCTCCCTCCCTGCTTGCCAAGCCCGCTAATGCACAGGCCGCTCATGAAAGTGTCAGTCACAATGTTCGGGGAAGTGAGTGCATGAGGGGTTAGTGAACGAGGGCCCGCCAGGTGTGAGCTGATCACGGTTCGCAGCGCGGCCGACCATCTACACTGAGAATATTTATTATTATTATTATTAAGAAACTGGATCCATCAGATGTTTGGACTTATAAATCTCATATGATTAATAGATTATCCTAATGCAAGGTAAAACAATTAACATTAATCAATTAGTCAATCAATCAGCTCTTGTGATGGTGATACTGTCTGTTAAGCTGCTAATTGATTTATTGACTAATCGTGACTGCACTCAATTAATCTAGATTGTCGAAACGCATACAGGCGCACACACACACACACACACACACACACATACAATTTGAAACAACAGAATCAATATTGACAGTGTGAACAGGAAAGTTGTGTGTGTGTGTGGGCCAAAGGTTGTATAAAAAATAACAAGAGGAGAAAGTAAGCAGAGGACACACGGAGCGAGGGAGAGGTGAGAAGATTGCAGATGGCGGGGTATTGACTGGCGATGTGGGGTGATGATGTAATTGTGTGTGTGTGTGTGTGTGTGTGTGAGAGAGAGAGAGAGAGAGTGTGTGTCTGCTGCAGCCGTTGTGGTTTTTAAGGGTTTGTCATTCAGCCCGACATTCCTGTTCGCTGACTCAATGACAGAAACGGAGTTGGACGCCCCCCCCCCCCCCCGCCTCTTTCTGTCACCCTCGGCTCCCCCTCCATATCACTGTCACTCAGTACCCCTTTCCACTTTATCACAAACGCCCTCTCCATCAACTCCTCCCCATGACTGACTTCAGAGCGGATAGCTGGGTTGAGGCTAATCCCTGCCTGGGACCACACTATCTGGATCATTTGATAGTCCGAGCCGACATCTGAGACCCGCCTGTGTTCTTTCATTTGCCCTTCATTTGATTTCTTTCTCTCTTTAGTTCTGTTCCTGCACACTCCCCGAGCGGTGGTAACCATAACGGGGGCTGTGCAGGATCGCAGGGGGCTTTGTGTGTGTGTGTGTGGGGGGGGGAATCGGAAATCTGTAGTCTGAGCCGACGGGTCACGGTATCTCACCGGAGACACCGGCTACACCGTCGTCAGAGGAATGTTAATGACTATCTTTGCTGTTGACTCCCAGGTATCAGGGATGCAAAACGCTGCCATTACGTTTCACATTAACTCATTAGTACATAATCTCCCCGAGAGATTCTGTAATAAATAACAGAGGACAGCAACATGATTTGTGGAGTTTGGTATTTTTCCTCCTCTCGCCGTCTGTGTGAGTTATGAAGCATGGCGTCCGGAAGTTTTCCCAGAGAAGACATAACAACTTTATGCTCCGTGACCAATAATGACTGCTGACACTCTTATGGAAATATTAAGTTTCCCTTGGACAAGTTCTCCATACGAATGAGAATGTTGCTCATGTGTCTCTCTCCCACGTTCTCTTTATCGCTCTTTCTTTCTCTCTTTCCCCCACAGCTCAGTGTCGGTACGCCCTCGGGATGGAGGATGGCGCCATCCCAGACTCTGACATCACTGCCTCCAGCGCCTGGTCGGACTCGACTGAGGCCAAACATGGAAGGTAGTGTGTGTGTGTGTGTGTTACTAGGTACAATACTCCCACCACAGTAATCAAGTGGACTTTTCTCTTACTGCACTTTGCGTCGTTACAGTCTGAAAACTATAATTCTGCTTTAAAAGTAGCTTCTCATCCAGCTGATCCCCCCAGCGTCCCTGTTGCACCTGTGACCACACCCCAAAGTGATGTCACGGCGTACCGTGCACGCGTCTGCATCACTGCAGCGAAGTGAAAAGTGAACCTCTGACAGTCTGCCAAAAGCACTTTGAGCTGGAGATAAGTTGCTAGATTTAGTTTTAATGAAGATAAAGTTTCATTCAAAGGACAATATCGTTTTGGCTTTCATACACTTTGGGATAATGCAGTGCAGACTTTTCAAATCAGTTTGCAATTAAACTCCATGACCATGAATGTACCATCGAGGCACACTGGTTAGCTGTGATGGTTTACACAACTCGAGTAAGTTTTCTAAAGCTTAGCCTCCTGATTTGTAAAACGAGGAGCTGTGATGTGAAGTTATTGTTATAAAACAGGCAAAACCACAGAGTTCTAAGTTTGGCTTGAAATCCTTCAGTCGGTTCACAAAGCGTCTCACATAGAAAACAGAATGGCTACATAGTTGTCGGATGGTACTTGAATCACTGCCCATATTTGTTCTGCACTTTATTATTCAGTAGAACACGTTATACGTAACACATTTATAAATTGGTCTGATTTATTTACTTCATTAGTGCAGTACAGGTTAGAATGTAACAGAATAAATTACAGTCTAATACTGGAACACTCACACATGTCACTGTGGACTATTGGCTGTGTCTGCCTGCTTCTATCTTTAGTCTTCTTGCACCACGCTTGAGTCATTTGTCTAATAGTTAATGACAGAAGATGATGGTGTGTCTTTGTAGAGCCTAATGGCTTGTTGTATTCCCACTGTCTGCCTGGCAGGGAGGTCAGATATATGAGAGCCGAGCCTCGACCGCGACATACTTCAGCCGTGCATTTGGGGGAGTATGTGACCACCACAATTGCACGCCCCGGTAACATAACTCATTACATTTTAGGGTGAAAACTTCCTTCAACTTTAGGGTTAAGTTTAGGCTTGTACCCATTATTGTTGGGGTTTGGGTCAGTCTCCAGGAAATGTATGCAAGTCAATGTAATATCCCCAATAGTCATGACAACATGTATGTGTGTTAATGTGTCTCCATTGGTATGTAAGGGCTGGGTCTCTTGGCGGAGTGTCTTAAACATGTGGAAATGATTATAAGCCCAAGCTTTTTTTAAAGAGACATCGGGGGTGGGGGGGGCAGAAAGAGAAAACAAATGAAAGGTGGATCACTGTGCTGACAGCGGTTTGAGGCAAGGTGTAGGGTTAAGGGAGGGTTGCAGAGCTGATGGGTATTAAGCAGCTGTTATTACTCTGAGGCAGTGAAACATCAGAGGAGTGTGAGGGAGTGGACACGAGTTGGAGGGGAAAGCCGAAATGAGAACACCGTGAAAGGGATGAATTGTTGGCAGGTATTTAGGTAGGAAGTGAAAGACAAAGAGGAAGAGGAGGATAATGAGGTACTTGGCAGAACAGCCTGCTGTAATGTCAACCCTGCTGGTGAGCGGGGGACTGGACTCTGCCCGGCCAAATTCCTCCTCTCTCCCTCATCATCCTCGTCTCCATCACAGGATGTGCAGCACTAATGTGATATCATCTCGCGGTTTCCGGCTGCACGGTCTCACCCCCGAGGGGACTTATTGCGCCACCGTCGGTGTGACCGAGTGGATCTAGTTATTTGTTTCGGCGGTCTGAGCAGCAGCTTTCATTTTGAGAGCAGCCCCGTGGTGGTCTGAGCGCGGTTGTGGCCTGGCGCCGGTTCCAAAGCTCCTCGTGAGAGTTTGTCCGACGTCACGGACGCGCCAAGCCAAGCGTGTGGTCTCTTTGTGGCCGGTCTGCGGCGGCAGAATTACTTTTCTCCCCAGGCTGGATGGAGGAAGGTCACACTGAGCGAACATCTTTTAGTGGTGCGCGTGTGTGGTCATGGCCGCCCGAGGAGATCGGTCCTGGTGTTTTACATGTTGTTGTGAGGTTTGAAGAGACTCGTCATCTCTTTTCAACTCTGCATGCGTCTGTATTTTCGTTCTCTCTCTCTCTCTCTCTTTCTTTCTTTCCCTCCCCCCCCCCCCTCCCCACGGCCTGCTGTGCACCTTAAGCCATAGCCATTTATGTGTAAACGTTTGGCTGCTGTGCAATCGATATGCGTTGCTGGTAGAGGAGGGATGGAGCCTTTGTATTGACTTCTCAGCAGTCGGCCTGCGTGTTGGTGGCACTGTGGGTCTCTTTGTGGGTGTGCTTGTATCTCTGAATGGGAATGTGTGGGACTGGGATTTGGTGGACTTTAAAGTTGTTATTTCAATGTTTCTTGGGTCATTTTTTCTTTCTTTCACCTTTTTATTATCCAACATTAATATGCCTCTGCTTGTCGCAGGTTGAGCACCGGAGAGGGGGATGGGGCGTGGTGTCCTGCAGGAGCCGTGTTCCCCAGTGGATCAGAATACCTTCAGGTCAGATGCTTGGTTTACTCTGCTATCATTCACACCGTTACACTTTTGAAGTGGAGCTCAATTAATCGTTTTTGGTTTTCAAAAGAATTAATTGAAAATGATATTAGTCATAGATCTGTAAAAGACTCTTTACATAGCATTAATTCACTCAAGGCCAATATTTAGAGTGACTCATCAGCTATGAATACACTTGCAACGAGCACTTCAACTGCACAAGCGCCTCTTTTAAATCTACCTATGAATTTAGAAATGTAGTACAATAAACGTAATTTTTTTTTTTTTATGATTTCCCAATATCCTTTTATCTGAATCTCGATCTGTTTGCATGTATTCTAGTGAGTGACGAGTGTGTTGATGTTTTCCCCGTCTCCTGCAGGTGGACCTGCACAAACTCCACTTCCTAGCTCTGGTTGGTACTCAGGGTCGTCACGCCGACGGGCACGGCCAGGAGTTTGCCCGCAGTTATCGGCTCCGCTATTCCCGAGACGGAGTGAAATGGATCACCTGGAAGGACCGCTGGGGAAAAGCGGTAAGCAGAGCCCACTCCTCCACGAGGACATGATGAAGGACGGCAGCAGTTTGAATGCCGTTATTTAAGCTATGGGATCGAGGAACGTACAGAGGAACGTACAGAGGAACGTACAGAGGAACGTACAGAGGAACATACAGAGGAACATAGAGATGAACATAGAGATGAACATACAGAGGAACGTACAGAGGAACGTACAGAGGAACGTACAGAGGAACGTACAGAGGAATGTACAGATGAACATACAGAGGAACGTACAGAGGAACGTACAGAGGAACGTACAGAGGAACGTACAGAGGAACGTACAGATGAACATACAGAGGAACATAGAGATGAACATACAAAGGAACATACAGAGGAACGTACAGAGGAACGTACAGAGGAACGTACAGAGGAACGTACAGAGGAACGTACAGAGGAACGTACAGAGGAACATACAGATGAACATAGAGATGAACATAGAGATGAACATACAGAGGAACATACAGAGGAACATAGAGATGAACATACAGATGAACATACAGAGGAACATACAGAGGAACGTACAGAGGAACGTACAGAGGAACGTACAGAGGAACATACAGATGAACATAGAGATGAACATAGAGATGAACATACAGAGGAACATACAGAGGAACATAGAGATGAACATACAGATGAACATACAGAGGAACATACAGATGAACGTACAGATGAACATACAGAGGAACATACAGAGGAACATACAGAGGAACATAGAGATGAACATACAGAGGAACATAGAGATGAACATACAGAGGAACGTACAGATGAACATAGAGATGAACATACAGAGGAACATACAGATGAACATACAGATGAACATACAGAGGAACATACAGATGAACGTACAGATGAACATACAGAGGAACATACAGAGGAACATACAGAGGAACATAGAGATGAACATACAGAGGAACATAGAGATGAACATACAGAGGAACGTACAGATGAACATAGAGATGAACATACAGAGGAACATACAGAGGAACATAGAGAGGAACATAGAGATGAACATACAGAGGAACATACAGAGGAACATACAGATGAACATACAGAGGAACATACAGAGGAACATAGAGATGAACATACAGAGGAACATACAGAGGAACATAGAGATGAACATACAGAGGAACATACAGAGGAACGTACAGATGAACATACAGATGAACATACAGAGGAACATACAGAGGAACATACAGAGGAACATACAGAGGAACATACAGAGGAACGTACAGAGGAACGTACAGAGGAACGTACAGATGAACATACAGAGGAACATACAGAGGAACATAGAGATGAACATACAGATGAACATAGAGATGAACATACAGAGGAACATACAGAGGAACATACAGAGGAACATAGAGATGAACATACAGAGGAACATACAGAGGAACGTACAGATGAACATACAGAGGAACATACAGAGGAACATACAGAGGAACGTACAGATGAACATACAGATGAACATACAGATGAACATACAGAGGAACATACAGAGGAACATACAGAGGAACATACAGAGGAACATACAGAGGAACATAGAGATGAACATACAGAGGAACATACAGAGGAACATACAGAGGAACATACAGAGGAACATACAGAGGAACATACAGAGGAACGTACAGATGAACATACAGAGGAACATAGAGATGAATATACAGAGGAACATACAGATGAACATACAGAGGAACATAGAGATGAACATACAGAGGAACATACAGAGGAACATAGAGATGAATATACAGAGGAACATACAGAGGAACATACAGAGGAACATACAGAGGAACATACAGAGGAAAATAGAGATGAACATACAGAGGAACATAGAGATGAACATACAGAGGAACATACAGAGGAACATACAGAGGAACATACAGAGGAACATAGAGATGAACATACAGAGGAACATACAGAGGAACGTACAGATGAGGCCGAGGCTCCACGGTTGATAGAAAACAGCTCAATGTCCTGCGGCTGTTTAATATGAATGTCTTGTTAAGCAGAGGGCTGGATTATTCATCTGCTTTTGATTTATCTGTCAATTATCGGGAAGTGGAGCCGTTTCGATGCAGCAGCTGAACTCTGTCCACGAGCTTTTCTCCTTGGACAAAATGTGCCTTCAATGGCAGTTTCCAACGCTCCAATGAGGGCTCACCTCGTGCAGATAAAGGCTTCTCACTGTGTTTGGTAAATGTCCAACATTTTCTTTGTTGACTAAGCTCTGCATTGTTTTGTACGACTACCACATGATGGCATGGGAATTTAGACCTCCAACAGCCAATGTTTCAGGTCTCTTACCGTTTTGTCCCCCTTTTCCAGTTATTATTTTAGAACATTGCCAAGCAACAGATTTTCAGACATTTCCAGCCAACTTAAATCTTTTGGTTTGGACCGCGCCAACAAAAACTACCAGAGGCTCACGCTGTAAGAATCATACAAGTCCACAGACAACAGGAGACGAGCGATGGACTGTGTGATTTGATACGTGTACCTCTCGCCCCTAGGCGGTGTCGGGGAACGAGAACACCTATGATGTGGTTCTGAAAGACCTGGGCCCCCCCATCGTGGCCCGCATGGTGCGCTTCTACCCACTGGCTGACCGAGTTATGAGCGTTTGTCTCCGGGTGGAGCTCTACGGTTGTCTTTGGAATGGTAAGTGTTTGTGAAGGGATCAGCCAAACACAAAATGTTCCTTCTTTTGTTGTAACTTATTGTTATTCATCCGTCTGTGTATTCTGGGACATGCTCCCCAAGACCTTGATTTATCAGATCACATTTCATGGTGAAGGTGACTGAGGTCAGGGTCCTTCTAAATGTATTCAAATGGAACAAGGGGGATTTCAGATGGTAATGATTCAGTGTGTTTTCGCCATGCGTCCCGTGTATTGATTGGAGGCATTGCAACACATTAACAGACCCGCTGAGGGTTTCCCGGTTGAAAGAAGCCACACAGTAATAAATTGTATTCGTCTCCACTGACGAGCTGAGTATTTATGGCCGGCTCACCTCCGCTCCCTCCTCATCCACCGCCCTCCGACAGCATCTGGCCGCCTGTAAATCACAACGGTCACAGAGGCCAGAAAGCCCCAGGTCCCGATCCGGGTCTTCGGGGAGACCATCTTTCTAAAGTGTGCTCTAATGTGCCCTCTGCAGCTCCCACAATCCAGAGAGTATAGAGGATTCAGTCAAGTTTTACACACAACCCGCCTCTCCTCTCATGTCGTATCAGATGTGATGGCGCCGCGGTGTCTTTGCCGTGTTTATTGTTCCACTTTCAGAATCCTGCACTCGCTCCGACATGAAGCGCACATCCACGTGCATAACCACGTCCACACACACTCATTTATGTGCAAACGGAGAATACTGCACGCTTGTACTGTAAATGTGACGTGAAGCTTAGTTTATTGTGGGGAGCAGAGCGATGGGCTGTTGCTGACGTGGCCTCTGCTCTCGGGGCGCGGGCTGATTCGCTGTACGCTGGGGCCGAGAGGCTTGAATTTCTCCGGTAAATGTTGTGTGGGCTGTTCAGGCCCGTTGGTTTCACTACCTTTTTAAAAAAACAGCTACAGCCGTTTCCTCCGCAGCAGTGACTACTGTTTAATGTTGTAAAACGTGTTGCTGCTCATGATGAATATATTTAGTTTCTCATGCAATGTTTAATTTGAACGTTCACACGCCGAGTATTGAATATTGGTCCATGTGTATGTGTCACTCAGATGGGTTGACGGCTTACACGGTTCCAGTGGGTCACGTCATGCATCTGTCTGGCATATCTGGCATGCCCGTCTATCTGAACGACACCACCTACGACGGGAGCACCGAGCAAGGGTAAGACATTCACAATGCGCTTCTCTTTTTATCACCACTTTCATTTCTGTGTCTGAGTAAGTATCTCATCTCCATACATTTCCTTAAACTGCTCCTTCTTGGATCTCGTTTTAATGGGAATGCATAATGAAACCGATGCGGCAGTGGGTGCAAATTGCAACACTGCTTCTACAAATGTGATCACAATAAACAGTAAAACGTTTTGACGGTCGGCAACGTGGAGCGAGCAACGGAATGCCAGAAACTCCTCCGCAGCGCTCGTCACATCTGAAGTGGAGGCTCGGGCAAATCTTTTCTTGGAAGAAATTCTGGCCTAATCGAAAGGGAATTACATTTTCCTTTTTTTAGTCGCTCTGGGATTTGAGGCGCGTTTCCTGGCTGTAATGTTTTGGCAGGGTGCAAAGGAGGGCTGGACTAGGAATTGGTGGGGGTCCTCAGTTGTGTGGGTAATGGGGCTGAAATGTTTTGCTAGCGGGTGAGTTAACACGTTTGATGTAATCCAGACGTGTGTGTGTGCGTGTGTCATATGCTTATTTATGCATCTTTGCATGAATACGCTTGTAAATGGAAAGTGACGGACCCAGAGCTGCATGCTAACCCGTCCGGTGTTTGTGCAGGCTGCAGTTTGGCGGCCTGGGTCAGCTGTGTGACGGCGTCCTAGGAGGAGACGACTTCATACAAACCAAAGAGCTGAGGGTGTGGCCGGGGTACGACTACCTGGGCTGGAGCCGGGAAGCCCTCGGGTACGGCAGCGTGGATATTGAGTTCCACTTTGAGAAGCCACGTGTCTTCCACTACATGCAGGTAGGCCGTGAAGCTTGGTGTGCAGTTGTCTGTGAAGGAATGCGAGAGGGTTCTGCAGGACTTTATTATCCCACTGGAACCTCAGGCAGCACGGAGCTGTAAATCAGAGACGCCGTTGAGGCTAAAAGCCCAGATTTCCGGTCCGTGTCCTCAGGGGCCTTTTATAAAACATGCTCTGATGGGGCTTAAGAGGCACTGCAGCGCAGTTTGTCCACAAGTCACTGAAGCCAAGAAACATGCAGAATCTAGAGAATGTGAAGTTTAATGCATATTCAGTCTTTTATCTCCCCGCTGGTCAGATCTGACCACGCTGTCTTTCTGGAGTGAATGTACACGGTCAGGGCCTAAGGTGCCGGTCATTTCTCTCTCCCTGCTTTTTATGGTCTGCACATGAGCGGTCAACTGTCCAGTAAAGGAAGGAGTGCCTGCAGCGGACCCCAGCGAAGGATACTGATGTTTCCAGGATTGCTTTTATTCATATTCAACCATGAACCTTATTGACGAACATAGATTTATCACTTTCTCCTTTTCCGTCAATGTCCAGTATCACAGAAAGAGCTATTGAACAAATAAAACAGAAATGAGCTCTTACGAGTGTAAATATGAATTACATGACACATTCATGTATACGTGTGGACATTAATCACAACACTGTCTCTTTGTTAAAGGGCACATATAGCTCAGACCTAGCATTAGCATCTTAGGACAATACATTTGACAAGTTCATTAAAAATAAAGTCACTAAACATGTAGTCAAAGCCCAAATCAAACAGACGGTACCGTGTTCTGGTTCCAGCTCCGTGCTTAGCCGTTCATAAAGGGACTTATGTAGCTCCTTCAGAAAAATATTTACAAACACCTTTGCGATGTCATGTTAGGAGATTTACAACTACTTATGATCTCGCCAGAAGAGCTTCAAAATAAAACATGCAAAGGGACTTACAAAATAAATGCTTGAGGGAAACGGTCACCATATTAACAACCTTTTCATTTACAGTGCCAACAACTCATTTCAAAGATAAGATTAGTTCACAATGCAATCTTTTTCCCCTTCAGAGGAGATGGTTTGACTGAAAGAAGTCAAACTGATTGTATTTAACTTGTATAACGCCGTGATGCGGGCTGCACGCCTCACAGCAAGAGGGCCGTGGGTTCAATTCCCGGTCTGGGCGGTCCTTCTGTGTGGAGTTTGCATGTTCTCCCCGTGGCAGCGTGGGTTCCCTCTGGGTTCTCCGGCTTCCTCCCACAGTCCAAAGACATGCTCAGGTTAATTGATCTCTAAATTGCCCGTAGGTGTGAATGTGAGAATGAATGCTTGTCTGTCTCTATATGTGCCCTGGATGGACTGGCGGCCTGTCCAGGGTTAACCCTGCCCTGTCAGCTGGGATCGGCGCCCCATGACCCTAATGAGGATAAGCGGTATGGATAATGGAATGGAATGGAACTCCTTGATGTTTAAAAAATGAGACCCTGCTTCCTGTGTGTGTCGTAAAGACCAGTATTCTGACCGGTTTGTTGATTAATGCCCATATTTGGTTAAAGAATGACCTCATTAGCACAAGGAAAGCATGTCATACTGATTGTAGCAGGATATTGGGCTGATTGTTTCTTTTAGTGTCTGATGAAACTCCTCATCAAATCCTGCTGCTCCCTCCATTACGACCTCTCCAAGAAGAAGTTGTGCGTCTCACCAGGAAGCGGCATTTAAACTGGAAGAGCTCTGCAGCCATTTAATTAGTTTTAATGTGCCATTGTTTATCATGGTTTGGCTCTCCGGGTGCCAACAAGTTGCGTCACAGTTTGTTAGTGTTTTTATTTTTAGGTTTGTGGAGCAATTGGGGGGGGGGGGGGGGGGGAAGAGAGACGACGACGACGACAACGACACTATGGAGCGATTGGGGGGAGGGGTTTGGGTTTTCCCTGACCTGTGTGCATATTGAACAGCATGAATCCCCAGTCAGTGTTGTAAAGGGACAAGTTATCTTAATTCAGAGGTTTGGTCTTGATTGCGATCCAAAATATCAGAATGTTCTCTCAGCTTTTTTTCCCTTCACATTGCCGTTATTTAGAGTTTCTCAGTTACCTTTTTAAAATCTTTCCCAGCGGCATTCCTCTTGTTTTTCCAAGGTGTATCCTGTTTTTCCTGCCTTTCCCCAGGGCTTTCCCCCACTAACCTCAGCTGACATACACCGTTATGCTGGCCTGGCAGAGCGGATATGTCACAGGTCAAATAAATAAAGAGTGGGAACCTGACCCTAATTCTGGCTTGTATTGTCTCTGTCGTTCCTTAACCTGCAGCTAATCACTCCCGAAGGGAAATCTGCTCTTTGACCTTTAGTTAGTCATAACCTGCACTGCCTACACAACCTTTTAACAGGACCCCAAATATTTGTAAAGATCCAGTTCTGTCCTCTGGGAAATTATGCAAAACCTTTTTTTATGTAAACTCGTATGGAAGAGGGGGGAAATAAAATAAAAAGATCAAAGGGGACTCGTGAATGTAGATTTATGATGAAACGAGCAAAACATCATGAATGCACTGGTATGCTCTCAAATTAAGCTTCATGCAGGTCATTGGAGCTGTTTCCTAATAGGAGAGAATTACTTTGGTTCTGTTGACCTATTAGTCCCTCAGTACTAGCATCCACATACAACACCCCCCCCCCCCCACCTATTTATGTCCTCTTTCAAATAGAATCAGTTGCACGTCAACTCTGCATCTGGTGCAGCTGTTCTTTCTGCCGTGTGTGTGCATCAACATGTGGATTAGGTTAGAGTGGCTGGCCTCGCTGTAAGTGTGAGGTTAATAGCTAACCTGTCAGAGCAGCCACCCCTTCTCTCTCTCTTAGCGGAACCTCCCTCCATCAACTATAGTTTTGACCTCTCGTTCGCTCCTTTAATCACCCTCCTCATCCTCCCTCTTCTCCTCAAGCTCCGAATCCTCCTTGCAGCCACAAGGTTGCCTTGTAGATTAGAGTTTGGATTCTCTTTGGCCTTCGCCTGCTTGTAAAAGCAGGAAAGCTGTTTCATCTGCTCCCCTCCATCCGTCTTCTGTCACACACTTTCTTTTCCCGCATCCTTTCTTCACCCCCCCTGTGTTCTAATTTTGTTTAATTTGTCGTCTTGCTCGGCTCTTCTAAATTTGCGCCGAAGCGTTTACGTGTGAACAGGATGAGAACGCGTCATTAGTTTAGGTGTTAACTGAATCTTTATGTGCGAATAATAAAGGACTAACGCACGAGGGCCGAGCTAAATCTGGTGTTTGGATAGTTGAAGGACATCTCCTCTTCTGTCTCCCCGCTCTAGGTGCACAGTAACAACCGCCACACTCAGGGCGTGCGAGTCTTCAGCAAGGTCGAGTGTCTTTTCAAGCCGGGCCTCCTCCAGCCTTGGTCCACGGAGCTCACTCTGCCCGTGCCCCTTGAGGATCTGAAAGACCCCTCCTCGCGACCCATCACCCTCCCGCTGGGCGGCCGGCCGGCTCAGATCCTCCGCTGCAAATTCTACTTTGCCGACAGCTGGCTCCTCATCAGCGAGATATCCTTCCTCTCGGGTAGGAAACGCAATTGAAGCAACCATTTGTTTTTTCACATGGGAGGAACGTGTTTCTGTGTCTCTGAAAGGAAGTTATTCCCTCTACTAAGCTTTTGACCTTTCTGTCACACTCATGTTATCAACTATGCGCAGCACTGTCCTGGAGGTCCAGTAGAGACTTGTCTGTTTCCAGAAAATGTCTAAATATAGACAGCCGCCACAGGAGAGGAGATACCTGAAGAGGATTGTAATCGGGGGTGTAAGTCCAATCGGCATTCTTCAAGTCAGGAGAGACTCTGTGAACTGGATCTGATTTTGTCCGTTTTGTCTGCTTTTAATTGGTTGAATGTATCAAGGCAGACATGATGCGGATTCCCTTGACAAAAAAACATTTAAACCGTCTTTTTACCCTCTTGAATTAAAATAATTAGATTCGGAGAGTTATTTTGTCCTGTCTGTTATCTCCCTCGTGGTCCTGTTAACGGACTGGAACGCCTGCAGCAAACACTCAGAGGGG